>NC_034410.1:32911056-33049441 GCF_002078875.1 Numida meleagris | reverse complement strand
CCCAGCCCGGCCCTCCCCTCCGCCGCTCCCGACGCCGCCGCCACCTCCTCCTCCTCTCCCCACCCCCACCTCGCTCTCTCCCCATCTCTCGCTCCGTCCCGTTCCCCCCTGCCCCCGCCTCTCCCCGCCCCGCCGCCGCCGGCCCTGGCAGAGCAGGCACGGCACGGCGGGGGGATCTCGATGTAACACCATGACAGGCATCGCCGCCGCCTCCTTCTTCTCCAACGCCTGCAGGTTCGGGGGCTGCGGGCTGCACTTCCCGACCCTGGCGGAGCTCATCGAGCACATCGAGGACAACCACATCGGTGAGCGCCCGGGGCAGGGCAGGGCACGGCCGCGTGTGCGGCGGCACAAGGTGCAACGGGAGCCGGGGGGCGGCGGCCGCCAACGCCGCTGGGAGCGGGCGGGCGCGGAGCGGTCCCGCGGGGCGACGCGGAGGGCCGCCGGGGGAGGCGGCCGCACGGTGGGTGTGGGCGCGTGCAGCCCGCTGGGCGCAGCGAGGGGAGTTAGTTCGCGTTGGCAGCGGGGAGTGCGGAGAGCCGGAGGAGGAGGAGAGGGAGGAGGACGGGCGCAGCGCGCCGCCTGCTGCTTCCGCCCCGGCTCTGGCTGTCAGGGCTCCGGGGAGGGAGGGAGGGAGGCAGGGAGCCGCCGCGGCGGCAGCCATTCCGCTTCCTCCTCCTCCCGCCGTCGCGCTGCGTCCTGTCAGCGCTGTTGCTAGGTGTGGCGGAGCTCGGCTCGCCCGCCGCAGCCCGGCCGCGCGGGAGGCGCCGGGGGGGACGGCTGCGGGCGGGCGGGGGGCGTGGAGCGGCGGAGCTCCCGGGGCCGAGCCGGGACCCTCAGCCAGCCGCCGCGGAGCCCGAGCCGTCACCTGTAGGCTCGCCCCGCTCGCTCCTCGCGGCTCCGTCCCGCCGTGCCGGCGGGGCCTGCGGGCGGCGGGGCGATGACTCGTCAGTGCCTTCCCGGCGAGGAGGGCGCCTCGTGGGCGGGCGGCGGGGAGGGAGCGTGCGCAGGGGCCGCCGGGCCGCCCCTCGGCAGTGCGGGCGGCGCTGAGGGGAGGGGGCGGTGCGGCGCGGCGCGGCGCTGCGCGGCGGTCGTTCACGCCAACTTTCTGCGGGCCGCCGCTAGGCCCCAGGCGTGCCCGCGTGGAGCGCGGCGCCGGGCCCGGGCGCTGGCGGAGCATCGCCCTGCGGCCCCGGCGGGTCGGCCCCGGCAGGTGTTGCCTGGAGTTTCAGGCGACTTCCCCGACTTCCTCGTGTTTCTTCGTTTCTGGAGAAGCTGCAGCGTTTGAGCTGCCCCAAACGAAGCTCGTTCTTATAAAATCAGGGTGAAAATACAGACGTTCTAAGCACAAGTGGACTGCAGGCTGCTGTGGTGATGCAGTGAAAGTGTAAGGAAATAACGGGCTGCTACAAAATGATGAAACTGATGATGCACATTTCAGACTAATTTCAGTAAGCAGGCCTGAATGTCTGAAAAATCAGAGAAGCTTAAATCTTAAATGTAATGTTACCTTAATGCAGTGCTGTGGGTCAGGGAGATGGAAGGTGTGTGGCTCATAATTACCGTCATGTTGAGCATGAGGTAACAAAACCGCACACCGCAACACTCTGTAATTTATGACTCGGCATGCTGCGAGTTGTGATACTGCTCTGGCTTTGGGGGTTTTTTGCTGAATCTCAGTTGCCGAGCTTTTCCTGCGCCGTGCAGTGCATCGCAACAGAAGAGCTCGGGGGAAATGGTGACCCAAAGTGAAAGCTGGCACGTCATCTTGTGTCCCTCCTGTGGTTATCAGCCCAGAGGTCTGCAGCCGGCAGGGTGTCAGGACAGATAGAGACCAGCCCACGTGGCCTGTAATCTGGGGTCAGCAGCTCTCCAGCTCCTCTGTGCAGAGGATAACTTCATGCTGAAATGCTGCATTTCCTTAATCGTTGCATATTTAATGTTCACTGCTTATTTTCCTGTCTCAAAGTTAAGAAGGTAGTACAGGTTGAAGCATGTATACCTGCATTTAACATGTTGTTTGCTGGTGCTTGGACTATACAGAGCTGAAGCTTTGCCCATGTGATGTCATGCGTGTAACTGATGGGGTGCATACAGATGGAAAATGGCACGAGGTTGCTCGTGCTTTAACATTTCTCCTCGACGTGGCAGTAGGGAAAAGGCAACCTGCTCAAGCGTAGAAGATGCAGGTATGTTGTGTTGCTCACCTTCATCAAACGCTTGACAAATCAGTAGGGAGTTGCACCTATTGTGCCAAAATGGTTCTAAGTTCTTACCTCCAGGCCTCAGCTGCGCGAGTTGATGCATGTGATGGGCTCCTGGAGCAGACAGAAGGATCAGAGTCCAAAACTCACCTGGTGCAGGTTCTTCCAGAAAGCGATTCATGTTTCCGAAGGCAGCCTTGGAGTGAAGGAGCAATCCTCCAAATAGGAGCTTGTGTTGCACCTGCTTTCTCCATGAGTCTGATGCAGACAGAGTCCAATGTTTTCTGTCACACAGGTCTAGAAATGTGCACCAAAACTTGTCATGTTAAAAATTAACTGCAGCTTCTGGCATACAGAGCAGAGTAACATGCCATTTAAAACATAGGTTGCTTGGGACGTTCCAGGTGTGCTGCAAGAATAAAGAAAACCCAATTATTTTCCACTGTTACTTTAAACTGAAGTGAGAGGTTCCGAGACAAATGGCGTCACACTGCAGATAACAAGCATGAGGCTATGAACAGCTCTATGGGACCCCTTCATGGCATGGGCTCGTGGTGGTCTCTGCATGTAGACTCAGTTGCTCCACTGCATGCAACAGCATAGGAGCTCCATCAGTGGAGTGCTGGTGAAAAGTTGGTCATTTTTCAGAGCTATGTTGTCTGAAAAGATGTGAACAAGTATTTACCCAGGGATCTTTTCCATCAGCCTTGCCAATAAAGCTCAACTTAATGTAAGGACTCATGGCATTCCAAGGACAGAATGTATTTAGTTTCTGCTGTTCCTTTCCTTACTTGTAACTTAACATTCATGATTAATGAAATGATAATGAAATAGTTCAGTGTGCAGTTGTTTTTTTTGTGTGTCTGTGGTTTTTTGTTTGTTTTTCCCCCCCTCTTATTAACATCTTTTGCACCGCTACGTTAAAAAAGAAGTTTGGTGCAGGTAGCTTGGGGGAGTTGGGCATGTTGGATTAAACGTTCAAATCTGAGGTGGTGCTGATGATCCATCAGCATACTGGTTTCTTTGGTCTCTGGTTTTTGCATCTAATTATTATATTTATGTATTCCATTGCACTGAAAATAGTTAAGCTAAATTGGGAGCATAGCTCTTGGGACTTCCAGAAGGCCCTAACAGTGTCCTCTGCAGTGAGAACATGTTCTGCAAGAGCAACTCCTGTAACCCTGCAGCAGCACTGACTATCAAAGTGCTCTATTTGCACTTTATGTGGCTCACAGCTGAAAGTGGACATTGATTCAAAACCATTGATTAGTAATTTTTATGATGCTTCTCTGTGAGCTTTTTTTACCAGCATATTGTCCATGCAATCTGAAATGCTGCCACTTTCTCAGCATGTGTGCCAAGTCTACCTTAATAGGCAGTCATTCTGCCTCTTGGTTTTTTGGCTGCTCTGATCTCTTGCAGGTTGCTGGTTTACTTCTCTGAAGTTGCTAGGGTGGGAGCAAAAGGCCTAACTTACTGCTGTGTGCCAGGTTCGCATTGTAGGATAGACTTAAGCCAGTTATTTTACCTCAGAGAGTACTGTGAAGAAGTGTGGGGGGGTGGGACAGTCGGGGAGAGAGACAACCAAAAAACCTAGCTGCTTATTATTGAGCTATGGCAACTTCTGTTGTAGTTCTGCAGTCGTGGTAGTGCCTTCATCAAAAATAGGACTGTGTCACAAGGCTGTGATGCAATGAACAGCACCTCTGGTTCCACAGAGCATTTCTGAAGTTAAATTTAAGTGTAACTTGGTAGAAGTGATCTTCTGGGGCCTTATCAGCTATTCTCAGAAGTTCAGAAAGCTACACACTTCAGTTCTTGGTTTTATTTCTCCTGTGATTTCATTTTCATCAGTCTACTTGTAGCTGAACTGCATCCTTTAGATCATGCATATATACATACAGTCATGGAATCATGGCTTGGGTTGGAAAGGACCTTGAAGATCCTGGGTTCCAACTGCACTGCCATGGGCACGGATGCTACCCACTAGATCCTTGAAGCTAGTTTTTCATGTAAAGTTTATTCTGACTAAACTCATCACCAAAGTGAACTGAATCACCTTATCAGATTTTGACAACATAATTTTAAAAAGTGGTTTGCATTTATAGGTAGGTATTTTTAAACATGTGCAGGTGAGGTTGTTGCTTGTATGAGCCAGCATATGTTCACTTGTTCCATGGTAAGTACTAATATGCTGTACGCTCACCTGTGTGTCTGTATGGCTCTGGACAGTACTGCTTCTCCTGAGATGTGCTGAGGGAATGAATGTGAATGAAGTGAGTGCCTGAACATGCAGTGGTCACTGGAACAGCTTGTCCAGAGAAGCTGTGGATGTCCATCTTGGAGGCTCTCCAGGACAGGTTGGGTGGGGCCCTGGGCATCCTCATGTAAAGGGTGCCAGCCCTGACCATAGCAGGGGGTTGGAATTAGGTGATCTTTAAGGTCCCTTCCAACCTAAGCCATTCTGTGGTTAACGGAGTTGGAGGCTGCTAATTGTATTGCACTGAAATGGCTTGTAGATCTTGAAGGGAGAAAGAATCCACCCATCTGCTTATACAGTAGTCACACAAACTCAGATGGTCTACTACAGCTGTGCATATCATCCTAACTTTATAGGAAGTTCTGTTGAATAGCTTCTAGTGAGGTATCAGCATACAAGCTTTTGCTGTCCGAGCTGAGAGCTGTGGTGCTCCTCGTTAAAGATGACCAGTTCCCCAGCAGTGGGATGAGTCTTGCAACAACAGTATGTGCTGTGAGAGCCCAGGCAGCTGATTTCCCAAGTAATAAAATTAGCAAGAATAATACAACTTCTTCAACAAATAATAGTCACTTAAGGTGGACTGGAAACTTGCATACAAAATACTGCCCATCTGGAAAGTTCAGATCATAGGAAGGGGGAAAGAGTCTTCTGAATTTCTGTGTCTGGGGATAATTTTGATGTTAACCCACAGCCTTCAGTGGGTTTACCTGCAGTCAAGAGGCCAAACTGAGCAAGGAGCTCAGGTGGTTTCATAATCTGCTGGCTGAATGCGTGTAGCTTGCCTAAACTTGGCCTTTTGATATTTTCTTAGAAATGCTGGTAAAAGTTGGACCATGTCCTCACTTTTAAGATGTTGAGTGGCGAGCTGGCTGTGAGCGCATGCAAAAATGGCATTTGGTATTGCTGAGGTGTGTGCTCTGCTCCTTTCTCCTGCACTGCCCACCACCAGCATATTGGGTAAGATGCAGTGGGGCATGAATGACAGCTCCTGGATTGGAGCTCACAGAATGCTATGTAAAACAGGCATAAAAAGATGCAACTCCTATATGTGCTAGTGATGAGAATGAGGGTCTATGCATGCTAACGTTTATGGAAGGCCTAGCAAACACGTCTGTAAAGGTTTTGTTTGTTTTAAGCAGAGCTCTTCAGAAGTGCATGAACGTGATCCAAGTAGTTATTTTGCACAACTCCTTTTTAGCATTTTGCTTAATGTATAAATTAACATTTGGAATTGGAATTTGCTGTTTTGAAGAAGTGGTATATCTTATCCTGAGGCTTTTTATACAGCAAGCAATGCAGCAACTGTATGGGATAGTCACTGGGAGAAAATGTGAAGTGGCTGCTATCATGTCTGCTCTTCAGGGCATGAGGGAATGTTTTTGTGGCTGAACAGCAGTCCTTCTGGGGAAATAAGGTGGAATAGTATGTGGGGTGCTTTGTCCAGTACCTGGAAGCTGAGGGACAGACCTGTACTCTCCGTCATGCTACCTAATGCGCGTAACTGTATGGCCTTGCAAAATAAATGAGCAATTACTCTCTTTCCCCAGCAGTAGTACTAATTATTGTTCATAGAAAGCAACTAGAGCAACCTAATTGTAGTTGTGCTTATCTTAATTTAATCTTCTGTCCAGCTGTATTTTTTGTTCTTTATGGAAAATGCATTTCCCAGCAATGTGGAGGGATGGATGTTCCCAGGATGTTGCCTGTTCACTTTGCGAGTTGGTGTGGTGGGAAGAGCCTTTCTGTTTCAGGGAAGTGTTTCTATCTTAAGTGAAGTATTCTGTGACCAAAGGTACTGATCAGCATTTTTTTTTCCCTCCTCATTATCTTGAGAAAAGCAGATTTTGGGGTTCTTTCCCATTTCCAGATCTGACTTCCTTTGCTGTTTGGGTTTGAATTTAAATTGTGATAAAATGTTAAATGCGATATTTGTATCAAAGTTTGGATTAAATTAATAACATGGAGGTAAATTGGATTGCCATTAAGCTTCAATTAAAATATGATTTTTTTGATACTTCTGTGACATAAAACACATTCCTGTTCTGAGGTTACCAATTACACAGAGAGGGTAACACATAAAATGTTTTCATGGCCTAAAGTTTCAGTCGTATATATTATTGGAAGAAAGGGCTGAAAACAAACATCTGGTAATGTGTTACAAACACATTTTTCCTTTTTAAGCTTGAAGGCTTTGTATAAAGTCACTGGGAGTATTTTCTTTTCCTCTGCCTACTTGAGTGGCTTTGGGTGAGGTCGGTTGCTGGGCTGTGTACTGGCAGCTTTCACTCTGCTCCTCTTGTACCATGACAGATATGATTAAATACGAATCAGGAAATGAAACAAGCCAAAGAAACACCAGGTAACTTGCAATGCTTCTGTTAAACTTCGCTGGTGTAAAGCATGCTTGTCTTTGGTTGAAAATATATAGCAACTATCACATCTGCTCTTCGGAGTGTGAGAGAATGTTTCTGTGGCTGAGCAGTCCTAAGTCCTTATAAGAAATGTTAAATAACCAGGTAGTTACTTATTGAATTCTTTTTTTTTCTACTTCATCTTTTCCCAGAGAATGTAAAGAGTCAAGGATGCGAGTAATAAAATAATTAGAGGAAGAGGTGATGCTAAAAGATGAAGGAACGGGCCTGTCTAATCCGGAGGCAAATTCTTCTACCATTCTTTCGTCCTGTATGATACAGTGCAAACATAAACAAGTAATCAGAAATATTTTGTGTCAAGCTGCAGAATATTTCCATGCAAAACAAATAAGCACTGGAGGCCAGCTGCTTTAAATGTACTTCTTATATTACTCCTAAATGTGTTGTTTTTTTTAATTTATTGTTCTTTTTTCTTGAACAAGCTGTGTTTCACTGAGAACTAATGTTATTTGTCTCTAGTAAACACCAGTAATTCAAAATTTGGATGATAAAAATCTAAGCAGATAGCAGCTATATACACTTCGAGGAAGGCAGAGACAAAGATTTTTAGTGCTAATTTGAAACACTGACAATTCAAGAATAGATTTGAGAAATTAGCTGCGAAAGAAAGATCCTTGGTTGTAAGGGTCTGTGAATAATAACTCACAATTAAAATTAAGTAACCTGTACTGTTACTCAGTTTCTAATTCTACACCAAGACATTTGCAAATGCTTTATTTATTGTATGTTCCTTTAGTTTTGAGAGGCTGAAGTAATATTCTGGTTTAATGGTTTTCTTTGATAATGATTTTTGCATTTTTCATCCCACATTCTTAGGACTCTCCTTCTTAACTATGTGCTGTGACAAAGAAAAGAAATGGATTTCTTCATGAAGGAAGCTGCGATGCTGTTTGTGTTTCTGACTGCCCAGACTGGAGTATATTATTACTGTTGAGTTTTTTTTAAGATAACATAATACATTAAAGAGTAAATTGACTGAAACACAGGTGTTACATCTTAATAACGTTCCATTTTGTGGTTCAAAGGGTGAATTGGAGATAGAATTTATTAGTTTAAATAGATTTTATCAGTTAAGTGGGAAAAAGCAGTGCGATTTGAAGCCAATCTTGAATTTAAAAGGTTTTTTTTAGATATTTTTGTGAAAAGCTGAGCACTTTCATTTTGAAACGCTGGTGTTTCTAAAACACCATCAGAATGTGTTTTTAATTTAGGAATTACTTGGACACTTCTGAGGCTCCCCCCACTTTTTTCTTCCTTTTCCTCAGGACTACTTTTCAAGCTTGACTGGTCTGCAAACACTTCTGTTCCTCGTGGAAGTAATTTTTTCCCCAGCATATTTTGACAAATTGTAAATACTAGCTGAAAGAAAATAGAACTGCTGAATATCTGAGTGTGCTGTGGAAGCGGGTAGCTGTAAAGTATCGTGTCTTCAATAACGTGTACTGTAGTCATCTTCCTTTCAAGGAGTTACCCAGGCAGGAGCTGTAAGTGGAGCTGTAACACAGAATTTGGAGGGTGATGCATTTAGGACACCAGAGATCCAGTTTCACTGCTATCTGAAACTGGCATGGGTATGTGAATGTGAACTTAGCCCCATGATGTGCTGGATGGCTGTAGCATTCAATGAACAAAACTCTTTGTCATCACTTCACTCGCTTCTTTTTCCTGGAATCATTTTGTGTGTTTTCATCAGCACATGCATGAGTGTTATGGGAGTTCACTTCAGGGCTTGGTGAAGACTTCAGATGCTCGTTTACTCGCAGGTCCCAAATTACTGAGGTCTGCCCATGCTTCCTGTTTCCTTTTGTGTTCGATCAAACTACTGACTTTTGTCACTAAATTTACTAGTATCAACTTGTGAGGAGACTAGAAAGCTTACATCTTTTTCTAGCAATCTGTTGGAGTGGCGTTGCAGATCCTGTAACTGGCTGGTTGTTACACTGAGTCACCTGGATGTTCTGACAGCTGTTAAAGTCCTAGTTGTGCAATAATAAAATGAATAAACCACTCATCTGTATTTCGGTTTGGGCCAGGGAGCTTTTCTTCCTGTTTATCCCATTAAGCTCCTGGGACGTCTGTGGAGCAAGTTTTATGGCTTCATTATATGAACTTTTTAAGATGAGAATAGAGAGGGATGCATAAGTAAATGCTGTAGAGTTCAATATAAACCACCAAACAACTCCTTTCCCCCACAGATTCATTTAGGCCACATTACAAGAACTTCCTGACTTGTTTAATGTGTTAACTAATAAGATGGATTTGTGGAAGGGCGGCAGAACATCTCCACAGCTGTGAGAGCACAGGAGGTGGCTTAGGTGTATGCTGCTTTGTGCTCTCAAGCCAGAGCTTAATCATCTCAATGCAGACTACTGTGGACCTTTGTGTACCTTAGGGAGGCTTTCTACCTGTGTTTAGAACTTTTCCCACACAGTCCTAGCACTGGTAATACTTCAACTTCCTTTCATATCAGAAAATCTCTTAAACTGACTGAATAATCCTGAGCTACATGAATGCTACTGTAGGTGGGAAATGTGGATGCTGTGCCTGTGTCGATCCTCATGCTTTTTATCTTTGGCATTTATGCTAAACAGTATAATTCCAGATACTGTTCGCTGTCCTAGGGCAGCTATCCAGAGAGTCAGCTATCTGGATGTAATATCTTGTTCTCATTTCAGCTATCCAGAATGATCCCTTTCTCACAGGCAGTTTTGGTGAGATTTTGTTTTCAGAACAGAGCAAATAACCCATTTTTGCTGACAGTTGTCTTGAGGCAATTACCAGGGCTCTCTTTAGACCAGATTTCAGGGTGGGAAATAAAGTCTGCATTGGACACAGTGATCTGGATCATAGTTACGTGCCGAGGAGTTCTAATGGGTCACTGAGCCAGCTTCCAGGTCCAGGGTAAGTATTAAGAGCTTGCAAGCACAGCTTGTTACGGTGTGAGATGATAACTGGATGCCCAGGATGGGGAAAAGATATTTGTTGCTCTTACCTTACGTGGATGATTTTGATTGCATTCTTGTATTTTAATATTAACTGGTTGGATTTTAATCACTCTTTAGAAGAAATTACTTTTGAGCTACCTTTACCTGGTGGATTTTAGCTCAAGCAATTTTCTTATTGCTACGTCTGAAACTGAGCCCAGACGCTCATTTTGCTTATGCACACTCTGTAGCAGCAGGTTTGCATAAATGTTTGGGGCATACCATTATTTATTTGTAACTTCGTGTGGTGTTTGGCTAGAACTGTGGCATGGAACTGAGTATACAGCTCTCTAGACAGTGCTGTTTACTTCTGTGTTGTAGTAACAGAATGTTTATTATGCAGTCATTTTGTTCTATTAGACTTGTTATAGTAATAATTAGGGACAGTAATAATGTTGATCTTTTTGGAGGTGTAATTTTAAAATATTAATTCTTACTGAAGACCAACTAGATGTTTTCATGAAAAGTGAGAGCTGGAGAGGTGGTTAAAACAGCCCACCTGTTTAGTTTGTTGTTGGCATATTGACAGAGGATAGTAATCTGCAGAGGTAAGAAGAAAAAACCTTCCTGTGCCTGCATTTTGGGAAGACAGTTGTGTGGGATAAGTCATCTTTTCACAACAACATCAACAAAAAAACTGTGCATACTGGCGGGTAGGGTGGAATTTTAGATAAAATTTGACAAGTCTTGTCTGTGTGTTGACACCCGGAACAAAGGCAGACCTTTACACCTTTTTTCTCTTCATCTCCTGGCTTTGTTTCCTAAACTGGGAAGATTCAACTCCACTCTTTCCCTGCCACCTTTCTTTTCATCTTTTTCAAGCTCTTGCAGGTGGAAGGAAAAGGATGATGAATTCCACACCAACCTATTGCTGTCCATGAATGAAGATCTGTTCAGGCAGTGTTCAGCTTTGGAAGAGCAGTTGTATTCAGTTGTTCCAGTACACATAGATACAGACCACAGATTTTGGTTCTTGGTGACACAAAACATTTTGCCCTGTGCGTATGTAAATGCAATAAGTGTCCACCTAAAAAGTCATGTGTATATTTTGTGCTAGGGTTGGTAGGTATGTGGTTTAGGATTTTTAGGTACATCAGAAGTTGCCTGCTCTTCTATACTGCTTTTCAGAAAATCTCCAGACTGTGACATTGCTCACCTGTTGCTAGCCCTTCTGACTGTTCTCTTCTCCTGTTGTTCCACAGGCGAGTGGTTTATTTTTCTCTGTCAGAGTTGGAGCTGTTCTGTCACAGTTGCTGCTCCTTGTCCTGGAACCACAGAACCACTCCATCATGTAAAATCTCAAAGCTTTCTTTTCTTGTGAACGCTCGTTGTTCTGATTTATTTATTTTTTACACTCTGTGGTGCAAGTACAGCTTAGGAACAGAATGCCTACACAATTGTAATAGTATGATACAGTTTACTTGTACTGATAAGAACCCTGTGCTTGTACTTGAACCCTCTAAATACAGAGGGTTCCTTTTCTGTCTTCACTGAGTGTGTGATATTTATCTCTCAAGCTGAAGGACTGATGCTGAAATACCAAGTTTCAGAGTCAAGAAGAAACCAGCCTGCATATATTGGCTCAATTCTTTACTGATGCCTAACATCTCTTTCCTGATTTCTCATACTCTCCCTGCTAGAGAAAGCAAAGAAGCAGAGTATAACAAGGCATAAAGAGGGAGAAAGTTGAAGCAAGGAATGAAAGTAGTTTGTGAAAGATGTAGTGGAAATGCTAAGTCACAGCTTGAGCCAGTGACTGAACACCTGGTAGGAGGGCAGGGCCAGTCCAGGGGAGCTCAGGTACAAACAATGCATCTGAGCGACCGAAGGGCTGGAGCAGGATCCACCCCTTCCCAGACCTCATTTAAGAGTTGGCAGAGGGTATCTCATCTGGAGATTCCTGCATACCTGAGGATGCTCAGTCTGCAGTCTGGTTGAGATGTATATTTGTCTGAGATTCAGAGCTCTTAAAAATATGCCTGAAGTATCCTCAGTATGCTGCACTCTCAAGCAATTTATTTTGAACCTCCCACTTTTGACCGTATCAGTACAAACCTCCTCACATTAGATCATTTCTGTAGTTCATCTTATACCTTTTTTCTCAAAGTGTCTGTATTCCTCTTAGTTTTTTAAATTTGTCTTCTCTGCAGTTGACTTGTCTATGTACTGTTTATTTTTTTTCTTAATTCACTTGATCAGACTTCCTAAGGGTAGCATTAATCATTTGGGTGTAGATTACTTCCCTCCATACTTTTATTCTGAAGCAGAGAATATCTTTGCCTGGCTTTGCTGCTCAGAATACTGAGAACCTGAATGCTTGGTACAAAGGATAGGGTGAAAAGAACTGGTTTTCAGCATGGGCAGAAGGCTACTCAGTATGTGTGCAGAAACACTCCTGATGAAGAAATAAGCCATTTCCCTGTCAGATATGACATACTTTTTCCTGTTCTTTCAAGAACACGGTGTTTGGAAAAGCAAGGTGTTTGGGTTTTTTTTTTTTTACTTCTTAATAATAGCAGAACATAAGCACAGTAACCTTTACCAGAAGTGGGTGGAATGTGAGGCTTCCATCTTAGAAGTGTCTGAGACAGCAAACTGGCTGCCCTCTATTTCAGCAAAGTGCAACAAATTGAACTACTCTGTGTTGTGTGTTTTGAACCTTGAAGTATTTTACAGCGGCAGCAGAAGTCTGCTTTCAGTTGATGTCTCTACTGTGCTGTGGTCTCATCTTAAATATTGTGTAGTGGTGATGATCCTCAGGCAGATGAAGCTGAAGTCTCTCAGTCATCTCCTTGTTCTCTGCTAGTTGATCCTATGGAGCCACGTCCATGCAGCAAGATGAGCAAAAGGATTCCTACCAACAGAATAGCTAGTGAGTGATCGTATTCTAAGTGATGTGAGTTTCTGGGCTGTGCATCCAGAAGTTTTCTTCTACGCAACTGCAGTAGTGCTTTGTAATGCTTGAACTGTCATATATCCTCAGATTCTCTCTGAGTTCCCTTTGGGAAGGGAAAAACGGTGATCTGTATTGATGGGTAGAGGAGTATCGTAGTTCTTGCGTAGTCACTATAAGATACTTTTCTAGAGGGGTTTATACTTAGGCCCTGCTGAGCTATTTGTTCACCCTGTTGAAAATGGCAGTGCCTTCTGCAGTGCCTACTTTCAGTATGGTATATTTTTAAAACAGATGTATATGGCTTAGTTAAACAAACTTGATTGATTGTTACATGACAAACCTGTAGGAAATATTTAAACTGACAAATAAACCAAGCTTGGCAGCTCTTCCAATCTGATGACCTGGAGAAAGAGAAGGTGCAGTAATGAGAGGTAGATTTACTTAAAAGTCAGTCCATCCTCCCTTCATTGATGCGAATGGGGAGATGATGTGGAGAGAGCACAGTTAGTTCTGTGCTGTGGAAGAGATTTGAGAACTTCACATTGCTTATAAAAATTTTCCTGATCATTACATTTACTAGTTATTTGGTGGACATAGTAATGTACCAGAAACTAAACTTGTTTAGCTATAATTTTGTTTCTGTTGCTTAGGATGTGTTGTAATATGAAAGACATCCAGTAACAGTGACGTGACCTTACCAGAAAGGCTCAAATAACATAGTTGCTGGCTTGTACACAGACTTCTCAGTAGATATCTTGATTGGAGGAGAACAGGGGAACGCCTGTATATCTGCCTGCCACAAAAACATAGTAATAATAAGATTGGCTGCTCAGTGCATATTCGTCCATTGTATTCAAGCATTCAGATAGCCACAATGGCGGGCCCAGTTAGAGGCATTAGATAAATGGAATAACAGCTTGTGGTATTTTTATATTTGTTAGGGGCTTGAATTTGAGGATTGATTGTGGGCATTTCCTGAGAATGAAGATGTTCCTATGCATTTTGTGTTCTGTGGGGGTCATGCTGGGTGCATGCCTGTGTGTGGCCAGCTGACTTTCATCAGGTTTAGTTCTGAGGGAGTAGCTCAGAGGCCTTCTGTTGAGAAGCAAACATTTTTCAATATATAATTTTTTTCCACTGATGTGCACTTGTGATGTCAGTGTTACCATCTTGAAGTGGATTTAGGAAAACAGTGCTCCCTGTTTCCTGAACTTGGCTTACCTGCACTGCACTCAGTAGCTAGCTGTGAGTGTGTGGTGTTTAGAATTAAACTTTTCTACAATCCAGCATTCCTATAGAAATGAATATGTCAAAGATGACTTCTAAAAATCGCCAATGCTTTGCCACTAGATAGAGATTTCCGCATTACTTTTGACATCATTATTTCTTGTCTCTGTACAGCTTTGAAGTTAGTTGATGTGAATCAAAGATTTAGTCCTGTATGTTTCTGTGCCATTTCTCACTGCTTCAGCCAACTGAAGTTGCCCAGATGAAGCACTGCCTGTAAGAGATGGCCAGAGCACTGCTGTTGTGTGTATGGACTACAAAGATTAATCTACTTACCAAATAGTAGAAGTGCAATTTGCATATCTTTGACTCTATGTAGCTGTAGTGGAGATGCTGAGTCAGTTTGAACCAGGGATTGAGCACCTGGTAGGAAGGCAGGGCCAGCCCAGGGGAGCTCAGGTGCAAGCAGTGCCCTTGAGTGACTGGAAGGGCTGGAGCCAGGATCCACCCCTTCCCAGACCTCATTTAAGGATTGGCAGTGGAGGTGAGGATATCTCATCTGGAGATCCCTGGGTACCTGAGGCCTTCTGAAGGTAAGCAAATTCTTTCCTTTGTTTCTGTGTCCACAGCTGCTGCGTTTGAGCAGATCCTTACTTGCTGCAACGTAGGACTTTGCTACTGTGCTCTTGTTATGCTTTCCATCCTTTTGCAGTAACTGAGAACCAATTTTGCTGTTGGGGATTCTGTCTGGTGGGGTGAAGAAAGTAGGAAGACCCCTTTGCAAAGCGAAGCAGGTGGAATAAGATCCAACTTATTTGTTGATGCAATGGTAATAGATCTAGAGTACTGGAAGATTTTCATTTCTTGCTTTGCCATCCAATCTTCTCTTCCGTGACTGTTTCATGTGATGTAATAGATCTTGAACTTTTACTTTGGGAGTAGTATAGTAAAAGAGATGAGAAGAAAATGCTGGAACTTTGTGGTGGTGTTGAGTATTGCATCCTGCAGGGGTACCTTTTTTTCACTTTTTTTAAAGTACTGTTACCTTACCTGTGTTTTGTTTAAAATGTTTGTTTTGATTTTGTTATTTTGTATGTTTCCTGCCAAATCTTTTAAGTAATAATAAAACTGGTGAAAATCTTAATTCTGAGGTTTCCAGTATGTGACCGTGTTCCCATGGAAGTGAAAATGCTGTTGCAGATATTGGTCTGATGTATGAACTTACACATTGATTTAGGTGAAAGGGGGAGGGGAATACTGTGTAACAGAAGAAAGCAAGTGAACATACATTTCTTGCTGAAGTGCAGAGTATTGGTTGATAACAATGTTAAAATTATAGGTAATAGTAAACATTGATGTTCAGTAGTGTGCCTTTTCCAGGTGTAGAAGTTACTGCAAGGGCCACCTGGCTCAGGTTGGTCACTGAGGGAATGAACTGAAGGAAGGTGGAAGCAGCCAGTGGTGGGCAGCAGACAGGGCTGGGTTGCCACGCAGCTAAAGGAGTGGGCTGAAGATGCCAGAGGGCTGTGGGCTAGGAGGTTTGTGCACTTAAGAAATGAAGAGGTGCCTTGCATCTCTGAAAACAAAGGCTTTAGGGGACCCCTGATGATTCTGGGTTGTACATGGGTGACTTTTCCGCTGAAAAGATGCTAATCTGTATACTGGGAGATGTAGGCTCATAACTAAGCCTGTGTGTAAATATAGATGAGTGATATATATGCATAAAGGACATTTGCACGTAGATAAAGTAAACATGCTGCATGTAAATAAATACTTTGGCTTGGGTAGGAAACTGAAGTCTGATTTCCCTTTCATAGAATTCAAAATGGATTTTACTCAGAGTATATGGCTACTTTCTATTTCTGATTATTGTTGTTTTTTTTTAACATATTTTCTGTAACTCTTGCCATTGTTTTTCTGTGTCACACAAATGGTGCTGTTGAGATTTCGGTAGTTAGCTCAATTGATTGTGAAGGAGAAAATCTTAAATGGTCAAAATATGCGGACAGGTGAAGTGAACCATAAGTATTTATTCCAGCAGCCAAGTATTTTAATTTCTAAGCTTTGTGTTGTGTCTGTGAGCTTTATTTTCAGAGCAGTGTCTGTGAGGCCATTTCCAAATCCAGTGCTTATTAAGTGCTGAAGGATTACTTTTTATTAGTTGCTATATTTCATATTTTTCTTGCTTTCTTCTGCATTTCCTATTATATATTTTTTCCTTTCTTTTTCAGTCTTTCCTCTTTTTGTCTGTATGCTTGAAACAGAAGAATATGCCAAAAACAGCCCTAAGAAAGTGAGTAATAGAAAGAGACTCCAGATCAGCAAGAGTGCTGTTACTGACTCTTGCTATTGTTTTAGCTGTTGAAGGAGTGCTTTATTGCTTTTTAATGATCTCGGATTATATTTGACTTTGTATTGAATAAAAGAATGTGCTGCTGCCAGATTGTCTTTGCAGAAAGAGAACAACTGGATGAAGAGAGAATTGAGGAATAAAATGTTAAGCAGTAATGGGACTGGGATCGTAAAAGTTTCTTGTAGTTAACAAATCTTCATTGTGTCTTTTCTTTTTCCCCCCGCATCCCGTCTCCTCTCTGTTCTTTAAAAAGAGAGGAATTTGAGTAAATGGGGTCTGATGCAGCAGGAACAGGTCACATTTGCCACTTCCCACATGTGCTAGTAGGACGGAGGAGTTAGAGTCAGGGTCCTCAATGGCTGTGGTGGTTTTGCCCTGAGGAGCAGCTGATGTCCCTCTCCTCAAAGGAAGACGATGACAAAAGATATGGTTGGGTTAGACCAGCTACCCTGGCTGTGCCCCATCCCCAGCCTACTGGTTCTAGGGCGGCTGGAGCAAGTCTTGATGCTGTGCACTGCTCAGCAGTAGCCAAAGCATCGGTGTGATAGCAACCTTGTCCTGGCTTCAAGTGCAGGGCACAGCACTGTATGAGCTCCTTTGGGGAAAGTAACTCGATGCCCAGACAGCAGCAGTCTTAAGTTGTGAAGCTAGTGAGGATCACAGTAGGTGCTGGTGAGCAGCTGGTCGGTTATCTTCTCCTTTACTGTGCTTATCTGACACTTGCCTTCCCTGGGCGAGGGATGTGGATGTGGTGTTTCTCCAAAGCCACTTGGGGTGCACAGCCGTGAGCTGGAAAGGAGTGTGCTGATGGCAGGAGGCTGCTCTCAGATGCATACAGAAGCCACTTCTTGATTCAGATATGGTTTATCTACCAAAACCACTGCCTGTGAAAGAAGCTAGGTTAGAAATCGCAGCCTGTGAATGTAGTTGGTTTTTTTCTCTCCAAATAATAAACCATATTGTGGTCTGGCCTGTGGCCTGCTTGTGGAGCCTGACACTGCCGTGAAGACTGCTGCTATTTATTTTCCCTTTTGCTTTCCCCACCCCCGTAACTCCTGCCCTCTGCAGAGATGCAGGGCGCCTGAGGTTTCACACACCATGCGGCAGGGTGGTATTTCTAGGTCATTGCAGTGTTTGCGTTCATTCGTTCACAGGTGTGTGGTTTTCCTTTCTTTTTATTTCCTTTTGAATCTGGAGAGGTTTGCCTGCAAGATAAAAGATTAAAGTGCTTGCCAGGGTCATGTAGCGTGCATGTGGTTGTAAGCGAGTTTTTATATAAACTCCAGTTCTGCCCCTCCCCTCTCTGTGTCAGTTCTTTCACACAGATGTGAGTATCTGAGGGCCAGAAGAGGGTTTCCTGTGACTGGTGGGTCGTGTTACAGGTGTGTGCTGCCTCAGCATCAGGAGGGTAGGGTGAGAGGTACGCTGCCCTGCTTGTATTCACCTCAGAGATGAGAACAGGTTTTTGTTTGGATTCTCCTGACTGTAGATCTGCTTGCAACTGAACTGTTTTCTTCTAGGCTTCACTAAGGACTTAGATTAATATTTTTGCAATTGTTTGGTTTGCTTTTCCTCTTGGTTTTTGTTTGTTGTGTTGGGTTTTTTTTTTTTGCTTGTTTTTTTACTTCTGATTTTGCTGTTCTCCTATCCTGGGCTGCTTTTGCATTGCTCTGTTCTTAATCCTCCTGTTCCTTTATTTGGTCCTTCTGTACAGGGCTGAATGGAATCTTCTGGATCAAGTGCCCAGACAGTTGTGTCTTGCAGTCATGTTTATAAGCATTTCAACCTCTATTTTAGAAACCTGTCTTTTGAGATAGCCTCTCATTAAGAATATAAAGTGTTTAAAAACTGTCGTTTGCTAATCTTACTCAAATTTCCTGTTTAAATCTGGGCTAGTTCTTCTCATCTTTCTTTGTATGGTTTCCTCTTTCCTATTTCAGCATCCAGCTTACCACAGTTTGTTCTCTCCTCAGTTGTGTGTAAAACTCATGGTGGAATGCTGAACTCTACATGCTTGGGTCTGTAAGAGTGTGACAAGTGGAAATAAAATCTTTTCCAAATGAACTTTGACATATGTCATCATTGTGAGTATAATGAATTGAATGCTGGTGCTAGGCAAATGTGAAAGGCAGTTATATATGCAGTTATGAACTTTGGGCGTGTTTTATTTCAAATAAAGAAAAGTTGAGCCCCTGGTTAATTTAAGGAATGGTCATTTTTTCTACACCAGGATCCTGGTGCATCGTGCAGTTTGAATAGCTGCACTCTCAGTTTTTAGGAGTCTCTGCAGCACCTCACCATAGGCTGAATGATTCCTGTGAGGCTGTTTCTGTAGATAAGCTCTCTGTACAGAAGTATGAGTTGTTGGTTGGTTTCTTGTCTGCGTTTGACGAACTTCTGCTGATTTATAAGTTTCAGTTGTTTAAAATCTCTGTAACTGGAACTTTCTTGGCAACAATACTCCATATGGTATAGGGTAACTTTTTGTTCATGTCTTTCCTGTGTTTTGTTTACATATTTTTGTTCTGTAGCAAATGTTTCTCATGTTACTTGTAAATGTGCCTTTTCTCCAGAAACTTGGCATACTGCATATGAGTCATTTATTTTAGTTCTGAGATCAATTCCAATCATGGTAGTGGATTTGAACTGGCAACCTGTTGTGTTGTGATCTTGAGGTGCGAGTCCAGTCATCTGATAATTACTGTAATCTGCTATATCTGCACATTGCTGGTATATTTTATGGCAAATCCTACACTGAATGATGTAGGTCTTTCAGCTGAATTGGTTTTCCTTAGTATCTTTTGTTATAATTGGAAAATAGTTAATCGTATCGTCTGCCAGGTTCCAGCTAAATACTGGAACAATCTGGTTGTGAACCATTTAGAGTCATGAGATCAAAAAGTATTTTGCTGTGTGTTTAATCATACTGCCTGTGTAGTCAAATGAAGTCTCATATTCAGTGCAGTAAATCATTTTGGCCAACCTTTCCTTTCAGACTGTGAAAGTAGCTTGAATATATTTATTAACTAGGAGATAATAGTTTTCATGTGTCTATACTGTACTAGAAAGGTTTCTGGAATCTTTCCAAACAAATGTATCAAACACATCAAAAATTTCAAAAAAAAAAAGGCTGCATTACTCTGTTTCTCCTCCCAGAAGCTAGAATTGGATGGAGCACCAAACAGGCGGCAGCATAAGGGTGAAGGATTAGTGGAGTAAGTTCCAGACCTCTTTCTGCCGCAGGCTTTGCTGTAGAAAACCATCTCCTGTCTGATCCAGGATGCTTCTCCAAGCATGAGCTGTATCTTTGAAACCATACTCTGGCTAATAGTTGTCTGGCACATGTAAGAACTCTGTACATAGTGGGGGAGCAAGCAGGAATGGCATGCAAGGATGGAGTGGTGTTGCGTGTGTCATCCTGGGTTTCCTTCCCTTCCCAGCTCATGGTGGGTGCCAAAATTGGCTCTGACTGAGATCCATGTTTTGAAGTAGGGTTGGCTTTCTGAGAAGGGGATGATTTCTGTTTGATATTGATGTAAATATTTTGACTAATTGTTCTTCTCAGTTACTCATGTTTTGTGTTGTGCTGTTTGCTGTGGAGTCTTCCATCTCAACCTTCAGGATCTGACATTGCTAAAGTTTGCAGGCCGAGGCTGCAGAGAGAATGGATTGTGCCTTTTGAAAAATATTAAAATAACTCTAAGCTGGGATTGAGGAGATAATCCTCAAAAGGCTTGTGATAACTGTATTAAAAATGTTTAGTGGATGTATAAAGTGCTTCTGCTTTTCTTAGGAACATATAATCTGTCTTCTAATGTTTTATGGTGCTGTGTGCTAAATTATCTGCTTTGCACTGATGTAGTTGGTGCTGTGCAAGTCATTACAGTGTAAATGTGCTGGAGTAGCACGTGTGTCACAGTGAGCTATCAAGGTACATCACTATAAGAAAAAAATTTCGCCTGTGGCCAACTACAAGTCTGCTTTATGCCTGTAGATATAAATCTTGTATTTGAGCCTGGATGATTAAGAAGGAAGGGTGATGTTTTCTGCTAGAAAATGCTCTCAATTGAAGATGTTAATTCTGAGTTCTTCTAATGTGCTGAAGGTGCAGTGCATCTGTTCTCAGCTTCCTGCTGACTTTTGGTTAAGTAGCAGTAAATCAGCCTAATGTAATGCGCATATTGTAAAACTGTTTTTTAGTACTCTTATTGTGGAATGCTGCAATAAGAAGAAGAATTTTAACATTCCCATTTAAGCATCTTCTGTGTTAAGCAAAAATTACCTCGTCCGTAATGAATGCATACCTGACTAATGTGTGTGAATCCCAAAGTTGATTAATAGTGCAAAGAATAAACTTCCAGACTCTGAAAGGAAGCGATCTATGTTCAATTCACCCCTACCTTCAGTTGGACTTTTGTTTGTTTTTCGTGCTACAATTGCTGCTAAAAGAGGCAAGAGAACTTGCAGGCCAAATGGTATTACAAGCATTATGCTCTCCCCTGTACTGTATGTATTTTTCTACAACCAGCAAGTTTTGTGACTGAGAAATGAAACAATCTCTCACTCTTATTATTTTTGCTAACAAAACAATGTATGGAATTCAGATACAGCTGATGCTTTGCGCTTTTAAACTGTTGGAATATTGCATGTAGTCCAAAAGGCTCTATATTTTTTATCTGTTTTGGTCTTAAAGTAGGAAAGAAGGAGATGAGGGAGAAGGTGATTCTCTATCCAATTTTCATTTCTCTCTGTCTAAGGTTTGTAATAACGTTGCTGTGTACATGCAAATGATGTTAATCAGGAGATTTTCGTATCAGCTTTGTCAACGTTTACATTCACTTTACACATTGAATTTGCATTTGAAAGGGGCTGTTATAATCAACATTTAAGGGATAACATAGTCAAATTTACATTTGATTGAGTGGAAATGTTAAGTAATTTTAGCAGAGCTGTTGCTAGGGAACAAGCCAATGTTTTTGTATTTTTTATTATTATTATTTTTTTAGTAATCCATACTGTCTATTTAAGTGGCAAGTCATCTGGTAGTGTAAGAACACCAACGCTCAGACAGTGTAACTAATGACTTTGCCACATTTTTGGATGCATATTTTTTTCTACTTCTGAGAACTTACAGTGAAGTTCTGGAGAAGTAAATTTGAAATATGCTTGTAAATGGTTTTAATAGTTATCCATGACTGGTTTTTCTTTCTTTGCTTTTTTTTTTGTGAACATAGACAAGATTGGCTGTTGGCTTTATAGGAAAAACTATCTGGATGTTTTCATGATAAACTATCTTTTTGGGGATGCACTAACTCAATGCTTTTTTTTTGGTGGTTAGTGGTTAAAGTACTGGTCATCATCCAAAGAACGTTGTACAGCTGCCTAGAGTGCAGACAAATTTATGTATGACTTTCAAGGGTTTGTGTGGCACGCAGTTTTTGACCTTTGACAGAGTGATCATGTTGATAGTTGTTATTTTCATTCAAGTAATGTGAATGAGTCATAGATGGAAAATGAAATCTTCCAGTTTGGGCTGTATTCTGGCAGTCAACTGTCTATCGAGTTGAACTCCTAATAGCATTCCACAGCTTGGCACTTTGCAGTGTTCATCTAGCAAAAATGCTAATTAAAGGGAAGAATAGTTCCTATTCATATCAGTCTCAAAGCATTTCGAGTGCATTATCTGTGTGGTGCATATAAATGTGGCAATGCCCTGCAACTTGCTAAAGGCAGTTGTAGGAATGTGGCTTCTTGCATGGTGGATGGGAGACACCTCCCTGCTCAGCCAGGCCAGACAGCATCCAGTTTTGTTTGGGATATGCCATCCTCCTTGCTTCATGGACCCCGGAGCTTGTTACAAAGCCATCCGTCAGGCTGTCCTGCAGTGACTGTGTAGGCAAACACAGCAGCCATTATTCACACATCAGCAGCTCACAAACAGTCTTGGACATTCAGACTTCACTAAGCCTGGGAAGAGGGTGGCCCAATTTCAATTGTTAGCTCTTCTTAATCCTGTCAGAAAACAGCCCTAATTCTTATCTTTCTACCTTCATGGTCAAGTTAAGTGGGCAAATGGGCTTCTGTGTTGGGGCAGAACTAAAAGGATTCAAGGTTTACAAGTGTGACATGTAAACGGCCGTCTTTCTGGCCAGGACAGGAGCGCTACTGGGTTTAATCACACTGACTGCTGTTCAGGGACTGCTATGATCGTAATGCTGTGCGAACCAGGCAGGCATTCCAGATCCCTGCTGCAGGAAAGCCTGCGGATTCCTTATGTTTTTTTACGGTCTCCCAGCGGTATGGGCTGCATTCCTTGGATTCTGGGCAATCTGTGCATGCAAAATATGTATTGTAAAATGTGATCGGGCAAGGCCTGCCATCTCAGGGAAGCAGATATGGTTTCCCTTCAGCTCTTAGCACCTGTTGCATTCCTTACTGGAAAATACCAATTAAAATTGCTTTCTCTCAATATTCTTTTTATTTGCCTTTAAAAAAAAAAAAAAAGGGGGGGGGGCGGCGGCCTGCGTGGTGCAGTGTGGTTGGAAAGAAAGGTCAGGATGCTAATTCTTAATGGCACGCTCCTGTGTTTCAGGTGCTGGTGCTTGCAAGCCTCTAGTCCTTCAGCAGGCCCTCATTGCCTGTGGGCTCTGGTAAGGAAGGAGGACAAGGTGTAGAGCTTGAGCCCCACCATGCAGCAGCAGAGAGGGAACGTGATTAACTCAAAGCCAGAATTACCATAGAGAGCTTTGCTAAGGAATTCTGTTTATATATTAAGTGACTGTCACCTTCCAAGACGCTTCAGAAACCTTCCACTGCTCCTGTGTTTCACTTGAAATGTTCAAAGGGCATGTGCAGATGCATTCTGAGCCGCTGGCCATTGAGAATGCTTCTTTGTTGTAAAGTGCAAGATCACTGTCTGTTGCTAGCTATTTGGATGCTTACAATTCCTCTATAACTTTTGTAACTTTTTCCTCCTGGAGGAATAACTGCAATATAGAACAGGATGGGCTTTTTGGTTTTGCTTTTTCTGGACAACTGTACTAGAGAATGATTTTACAGGCATGAAAATGCATGTAGAATATTCTTATTTGATTCATTCTGTATGTTAAACTCCTGTTCTGGATGCTGGATTGAATTTTTTGTTATACTGGAGTTGTTCCATTGCCCATCTCTGCTCTAAGAAAGAGGAAAGTAACCTAAAGATGCACAGAAGCAACTTGTGTTGTATTCGTCTTCTTTAGCGTGGGTTGTTGACCTCGCAAAGTCTCTGTAAGTGGATGAACTCAATTGTTCACCGCTGTATATTCTTGATTAGTAATAAAATATCCCCGCTCAGTTTTCTTGCACTGATTTCAGTACCATCTCTGAACTTTGTGTTGTTCTTTTTGTGGGCCTACAGCAATGCTTATTCATACATGCTTTTGCTGCTTTTATCTTTGTCTCCAACAAGGGACCTCAGGACATGGAACGTGTTCTTAGTTCTGTTGATCTTTCAGTATTTTACTGGCTGTATGTTACTGCATGCTTGTAGAGCCACTCGTGTTTTACTGCTTTCTTTTAGTTGCAAAGAGCCCTCCTTGCTATTTCTCTGTCTTCAAATTAGTCTCCATTGCTGTAGTTATTACTGAGGTTGCTGTCTATCAAGTGACACTACTGAATTTACTTTTTCCCTGTATTTACTAAACAGTTTTCATAAGGTGTTTGTACGCACCTCACTCATGAGAGTTTCTAGTGATTATGCTGTTGCTAGTTGCTGGCAGGTAGAAGCTTACATGGTTTTGGTAAGCCTAATTTGTTTGTGGTTTTCCTGCTGTTGAATGAAGATAAGCACAGCAGCAGTGGACAACCAAAGGGGGCCCATAATACAATTGTAAGAATGAACTAGCCTTGAGTATTTACTGCAGTGGTCAGGCAGGTTTTGAGAGTAAAAACTTAGGGGGGTTATTATAACGCTACTTTAAAAGTGAGAGAAGCAAATGTTTAAAAAAAAAAAAAGCTGAGTATGCAGTCTCTATATCTCATCAGTGTATTTCTTTGTGTTAGACTTTTTGCAGGAGATAAGCATGACTGTATAACCCTAAAAGCAGATCATCTTTCTACTTGGTGATAAAGTAATTGGTTGTTAAGTAGCAATTCAAATACATAATCAATCTGTTAGCAGCTTGAGATATCCAGTATGTTTTGTTTGAATGGCTGCAACACTCAACACTCTGAAGGTAAAAAGACTTCCAACTTCCATTCCCAGTCCCATAAGACGTTGCAGCCTAAGAGTTATGAAAGGCACAGGCTACCCTTTCCTAACTGATACAGCAACATCAGTGTTTCTGTTTGCAAAAAGTCTCTAAAATTCAACTCCACGTGTACTTCAAGGTATACTGAAGGAAAAGGAAAGTCTTCCAATCTCTTTAAAGCCTATCACTGATTCTTGGTCAGAGGTGACTGTTGCGGAGTGCTTGTAGATACTATTAGTAGTACAAGCAGGTTACAGTTGATCACTGTCTTCAATTTGGGGAAGAGTGGGCAGCTGTTTATTGAAGGTGAGTATTGGCTTTGTTAAAATGATGAAATTGCATTTGTGGATGAGATGAGAAACAAAATCAGATTTGTTCTAGTGACTTCTAGTTCATAGTTTTCAGTAATTTGCTTCTTAACTCTCTTCAGTTTTTTCTTCAGAAGGAGGCAGATTTTGGTAGGTTACTTTTGTCGTTCTCTTGTTGTTTTGCCAAGAAAATGACTTTGACACCATCATATGAAAATGATTATTTAACAATAGTTTTATATCCAATTTGTATAGGAGTACTGTAAAGGTGAAGCACCCTGTAGTGTTTCTTTGTGAGAGACACATTGGTATGAAAATGTAATTCTATCAGAAGAAGTAGCCTTTTAAATTATTTGCTGTTTTGGTAATTCTGTCTACTGTCATATGCCAAAAGCTGCTGGCTCTGGCTGCTTTATGTGGTGGAAAGGAACAATGTCCTGTCCTTGCTACCTTACGGATGCACTTGGAGTTGCAGAGTTGCTTCTGATGTGTGAAAGAGTGGCAAAAGTGTAAAGCCTGAGACTCAAATGGCAAACCACAACTTGCCTTCACAGCAAGGGCTTGAATGAAGGACTTGTGCCGTATGTATCCATGGCTGAAGACCCTAATATGGCATCCAGTTAACAGTGATAATCAGTTGAAGAGCAGATCTAGCTGCACTGTGGGGTATGCATAGCCCAGCAGCTTGTCTCTTGTATATCCTTCTGGGCTTTGGACTGGTTGTTCCCTGTATTTCAATGCATACTACTCTGCAATGTTATATTATCTGTTCAATTCTTTCTTTCTGGTCTTGGCTGTGGCAACAAACTGCATCTCAGCACTGTGTATGGCATCATCTCATGACTGTACTGCCTCACTTTTCTAATGCTTGGCTAGCACAGTGATGAAATAGGGTATTTTTTGTTTACTCCAGTGTTTTTCATATTCTTTCTGTGGTATATGAAGAATGCTTTTCATGGGCTTTTTCATGTGTAGTGTTTTTCCTTTTTCCTCTCTATTTACTGTTCAAATCTTGTTCTTCATAGCTGCAACTTTATTTACAACCTCTTAATTGGACTTCATGTGTTATGTGATGAGTTTCAGGTAGGTGAATCACAGAATTGCAGGACCTCGAGAGTCCAACCCTCTGCTAAAGCAGGTAACCTAAAATAGGTCATCCTGGTAGACATCCAGATAGGTCTTGAGTATCTCTAGAAGGAGATTCCACAGTGTCTCTGGGCAGCCTGTTTTGGTACTCCGTCACCCTTAAAGAAGTTCTTCTGCATAGAATCCTCGGAGTTGGACTAGATGACCTTTAGAAGTCCCTTCCAACTCCCCTGCAATGAACAGGGACATCCACAGCTGGATCATGTTGGTCAGATCCTGGTCCAGCCTGATCTTAAATCCCCAGGGGTGGGGCATCCACCACATCTCTGGGCAGCCTGTTCCAGTGCCTCACCACCCTCACTGTAATAGACTTTCCTTATATCCAATCTAAATCTCTTCTCTTTTAGTTTGAAACCATTTCCACTCATCTTATCATAGACCCTGCTAAAGAGTCTGTCCCCTTCTTTCCTGTAACTCCCCTTCAGATACCAAAAGGCCTCTATCAGGTCATCTTGGACCCTTTTCTTCTGCAGGCTGAACAGCCCCAGCTCTCTCAGCCTGTCCTCGTAGGAGAGGTGTTTGATCCCTTGGATCATTTTTGTGGCCCTCCTCTGGACATGTTTGTATGAAACTTCCTATGTTCAAGGTGAAGGAGCAGTCCATCTCAGCATCATAAAGGACAATGGAAAAGGCATGAGTGACCACGATTTTCCATTTTATTTCTATACCAGAAATAATTTTTATGTTTTTCCTTAAATGTATGTTGCTGTGTGGCTGTTTGAGATAGGACTGTTGCTATAGTCTGTGCTAAGTTGCTGCTTTTGGTACTCCATGACAAGCATGCAGTTGTACAAGGCACAACCATGACTCTTCTGCCTTCTGTTACTGCTTTTTTCTCCATGTACGTGCACCCAGCCACCTACTTCTGTGTGGCTCCTGCAGGAACTGGAAAAGATAACTGAAGTTTACCTTGGAATTAATACAATGTTGGTGTTGGCTGATTTTATTTTTGTTTATTTTTAACCATCTGGTCGATGAGGCTCATTCCATCTCCAGTCCAGCAGTAAAACTCGAATGGTCTTTTCTCTGAAGTGTGTTCTCATGTAAGTGAATACAAGCCTGATTTTGGAGCTATAGAAATCTTCTGAGTGGGCACCATCACTTTCTAGCCCTCGGACACAGAAACCCCCATGGGCTGATTTTTAAATGTCTAAGCAAAGTATCTGATGAACTGTCAGCCATGCCATTTTTATGAGCTCTCAACAAAGCAGAACTACAGGGGGCCTCAAGTCTCATGGATAAATAGTATTTCTGTAGAAGTATCCCTTGTTCTACCTTATGGTGTTTAGTTGTGAACTGACTCAAAATTCTGCTTCAGCTCTGAAAAAAGCCATCAACCTGTTGTGAAAGATTAGCTAGGCACCCCAAAGCAGTGCTTGTTGGACAGCAGTGCTCCCAGGAGCCTGGTGGTGGAGCTTGCTAGTTTGTCCTGTCTTCTCATCCAAGGTCTTGCACCCTCTCTAGGCTGGACCTATATAACCTTAAACTCTTTGGCATGGTTATCGCTTCCAGCTTTCTGAGGCTATTTGCATCCAAGGTTTCAGACCTAGGATGACATCTCCATAGATTGCTTGCTGCCTCTGGGAAACAACTTTTGGATCTTTCGAAGGCAGTCCTGGCCTGTGCTGTGCCTGGAATGGGACAGTGGAAGCCTTAAGCACTGTAGGAACCTGTGAGGATTGGCTATATGTCCTGTTGTCTGATGTTGGAGAAGTATGTCAGCTGCCTCTCCTTTAAACTGTCCTCACTGAATCATGGATTATTAGGATCCCTGAATCCTTCAGGTTGGAAGGGACCTTGGGAGCTCATGTT
Source organism: Numida meleagris (assembly GCF_002078875.1). Classification (NCBI taxonomy): domain Eukaryota; kingdom Metazoa; phylum Chordata; class Aves; order Galliformes; family Numididae; genus Numida; species Numida meleagris. The sequence continues at coordinate 33,021,588 of NC_034410.1, read as the reverse complement.
GCCCAGCTTCCTCCACAAAGGGAAGGTCAGCAGTGAGCTCAATGTATGTTATTATGGAAGTATCTGAATTTAAGTGGTTGTCCATATTGGCTGAGATAATCTTTCAGGTCGCTGTACCTCTTACCTTAAAATGTACTCCTGCAGGCCTTTCTTTGTCTGCACTCATGCTCTCTTTAGCTTCTCACTTGGAAATACAAAAGGACAGTCCCATCCCTGAGGAGTTCCCGTGCTCTGAAACCATCCAGGTCAGCTCTTGTCCTAAAGCACACAGTGTTCTTCAGACTGGTGGCTTCAGACTGACACAAAACGTTCTACCTGATTGGTGTAGTTATTAAATAATTTAATGTAATACACCTGCGATTTCCTAAGGATTACTTATTTGAACAGAGTTTACATCAGATTGAGGGCTGTTATTCTGGCTTCATTCTGACAGTACTCTCCCGTGTCTGGTGTCAACATCTTGATTTTTGAAATAGATTTGGAGATGGTCTCAGTTTTGTTGGTGCTTGCTGTAGCCATGGCAATCCAGAAGCAGTCAGAAGGCCCTTGCAGCTGCAGTGGGTAGATATCAAGGTAACATGGTGTCTGTGGCAGCTCTGCTTCCTGACTCAGCCGCTCATGCATCAAACCAAAGTGCTCTGCTGCTGAGCAAACATCACCCAGCAGCACAGGCTTGTCAGTAAAATGCTACCCTGTAATGGGGGATCGTATTATTAAATGTCACAAATAGCAAGTGGAATATAGACTTCAATTTTTCTGTGTCAGCAGAGCCGTAAGTGTTAATTGCCAGAACGCTACTGTGGTTCATTCAACTTTCTACCAACACACAGAATGCACCCGTGCATAAGTGTTGCCATTCATGGAGAACAGGAATGATTAGTTGCAAAACCAAACAAGTGGTCTGGCATGAGTTAAGCTTTAGGCTGTGTACTCATCAGTGCCATGATTTTGTTACTGCTATTATTCTGATCAAGTATTTCTCCTCTCTGCGCTTGTCAAGTTGTCATTTAGAGATGCTACTGAAAATTGCACCTAGAACATGGAAGCGCTGCTTTTCAGTGTGGCTTCCAAAAGCCTTTTTATTGGAGTGATGGGGATGTTGGGGGTAGGGAGTAGGGATAGAGGTGTTCTTCTGTTTATTTCTTTAAGTTGATTGCAGATTATTGCCAGTAGAAATCCAAGTTAAAGGAATGGAAACTGTAAAAAACAGCAACAAAAAAAGCCCCTAAATTTAAAAGCTAAGGGATACCCCTGCTACTTGCCATGGCTCCATGTCTGCTTGGAATCCTGCTGATATTGCAAGTGCACAGTAAAATAAGAGTGAGGCATCTGCCGTAAGCCTTGAGCTGAGGCAGAGCTGACTTGGCCACCTTCAGGATTATTATGAGGCTCTACTAGAAAGTTAAAGCTTCTTCAAGTCACTGTGGGCATCTGAAGCCTACCCAGGTGATTTTTCTCCCTTCTATTCACGTTACTTTCCATTGTTTGTTTTTGATCCTGTATATTCAGTGGGCAGCATGGAAAGCCATAAGTCCAGCTGTGCTGAAGGGAACATTTCAGTGCAGTTATGGCACCCTTTATTCCTAAATGCAGAATAAATGGAATTCCCCTTCAGTCTGGGGAGGTGGCAAGTGCTTCCTGCCTCATTGTGTATGCTCTTAGGTGGAGATGCTTTCAGGTGGAAAGACGGTATTTGGAGTCTTCTAAATACAGTATAAACTCTATCTTCACAGCTCATGCTATTAGCCTGTACTGATTGTAAAAGTGTCCTCTCCCCAAACCCTTTGGCAGTGCAGCCACTTGGCACTTCACTGGTGGCACCCTGAGGGGATGAAGGGAACAGAGGTAGGACAGAGAGGGAACTCTGGAGAAAGTCTCTTGATAGTAAAACGCACTTAAACATCTGGCTCTATGTGGGAAGCTTGCCTAGTAACGCCTGCTTGTGATGTAAGCTGTGTGATGCTACAGCTCAGTTCTGCATATAACCAAAATGTTGTACCGCTGAACTGATGTTCTTGTGACGCAGTCTGCACATCCAGTTCATGATGGAGCTGTATGAAATGGTAAAATCTTCCCTCCAGGTGCCGTGCTTTCCTGTGTGCATCATTGTAATGACGTTTCCAATTTTTCAGAGGTAAAGTTCCACAGGTTTTGACCAGAAGTACTTGATTCTCATATCTCATTTGGCTTGCATTATACTTTTCAATCTGAATACAGTTTATTGATTTAATTTTTTCCCTTATCTTTGAAACCTAAATCTTGTCTATGTTGATATTTTGAGGAGAAACGTGATGAAGTGACTGTAGGGGCCTCCATTTTAAAAGTAGACTAGATCAGTTTGGTTGGAAGGAACCTTCAAGGATCATTGAGCCCAACTGCCTGACCTCTTTGGGGCTAACCGAAAGCTGAAGTACATTCATAAGGACGCTGTGCAAATGCCTCTAACACTGACAGGCATGGGACTTCAGCCACCTCTTTAGGAAACCTATTTCAATGTTTGGTTAAAAAAAAACAAAAAAAAAACAGTTTCCTCGTGGCTAGTGTGAACCTCCCCTGGCCCAGCTTTGTGCTGTTCCCTCACGTTCTATCATTGCTTATCAGGGAGCAGAGCCTAGTACCTCCTTCTGCCTCTGCTCTGCAGGGTGTGGCAAGGTCACTTCTCAGCCTCCTTTTCTCCAGACTGGACAGCCCAATATCCTCTGCCACAAAGATGATCAGAGAGTTGGAGCACCTTGTCCATGAAGAAAGGGTGAGGAAGCTGGATTGTTCCTTCTGGAAAAGAGAAGAAAGCTCTGGGGAGACTTTGTTTCAACCTTCCAGTACCTATGGGGGGGCCTAGAGGAAAGCTGGCGGGGGACCTCCATCTGGGAATGCAGTGAAGGGGAAAAAGAGTAACAGCCTTAAACTAAAAAGGTAGGTTTAGATTAGCTGTTAAGAAGAAATTCTTTATTCAGGGGGTGGTGAGGCACTGGCAAAGGCTGCCCAGAGAAGCTGTGGATGCCCCATCCCTGGAGATGTTCAGGGCCAGGTTGGATGGGGCCCTGGGCAGCCTGATCTGGTGGGTGAGCCCTGTCCACAGCAGGGAGTTGAAACCACATGGGCTTCAAGGTCCCTTCCAACCCAAACCATGCTATGATTCTATGATTGTCATAAGAGTATGCCTTAGAGCCCTCCTCTGAATGCTTTCAGGGAGCTTAACATCCTCTTTATACTCTGTAGCCCAGAACTACAAATAGTATTCCAGGTGAAGCTGCACTAGCACTAAATAGAAGAGACTATTCTCCTGTTATGACCTGGCTATGCCGTGCTTAACATTCCCCATGATACAGTTTGTGCCTGGGCACATTGCAACCTCGTGCTGAGGCAGATGTGCGCTGGCAGACCAGACATGTCCATCACGGCAGTGTAGGCCGAGGCAGTGCCCACAGCCTGCAGGAGGTTGCCGGGAGCCGCCATGTGGCCGTGCTGCAGGGCTGCCTGAGGCCTCCCCAGTACTGCAGGCCTGCTGCTGCCTGCATGAATTGTGCTATGGCTCCTGCTCGTAGTCATTTGTTTTTCAGGCTTTCTGTCTTGGCTTCGTGGTGCACGATGAGGTGGGTGAAGGAAAACATCATTAAACTGCTGTGAGATTTATTCTTGTCACATTCCAAACAAACTGGTTTTACATTGCGGGAGCGTGTAATTTCTTTACTTCAGAACACTCATTATATTTTGGTTCTGCCTGATTTATGGTGGTGCTGGCCTAGGTATAAATATTAAAACAAGTTATCATAAATAGAGCATTGGGAAGCCAACATCTGGTTTAGATAATGTTTTTCTGAGCCTAAACTTTCACTTTATTCTGTGCATGGGTTTTAAATCCTTTCTTTGCACTCAAGTCTAACTCAGGTCCCGCATTCTGTTGCTGACTGGAATGACGCTTGGGATAAGAATACTCTAATAAATATCACCAGTCCTAGGTTGAATATATATTTTTGTAGCTAAAATGCTAAAATTCCCCAGCTAACGTATGGGAGTGAGGACACTCTTCATAATGAGATTGCTGGTTCTGTTTATTGCTTTCTATCTGTTGTGACTATAAGGCAATTTCACACAAAGTGTTTTTTGCTGTGATACTTAGTCAGGAGGCCAAATACTGGCATTGTGGTAGGTTCTGTGTAGCAGCATAGTACCAAGAAGGCCTCCCCTTACTTTTTTTCAGTTTAGATAACATAGAATTCTTAAGGTTGGAAAAGACCACGAAGGTCACTGAATCCAGCCATCAACCCATCCCTGCCATGCCCACTAAGCCATGTCCCTCACTGCCCCATCTCCATGTTTCTTAAATACCTCTAGGGATGCTGACTCCACCACCCCCCTGGGCAGCCTGTTTCAATGCCTCACTACTCCTTCTGAGAAGAAATGATTCCTAATAACCAGCCTGAATCTTACCTGGTGCAACTTAAGGCCATTAGCACTCATCCTGTTGCTGTTACCTAGGAGAGAAGGCTGACCTTGCTCCCTCCTGCCCTTTGCTACAACCTCCTTTCAGGCAGTTGTAGAGAGCAATGAGGTCTCCACTGAGCCTCCTCTTCTCCAGGCTGAACGTTCTCAGTTCCCTTAGCTGCTCCTTGTAAGATACGTGCTCCAGACCCTTCACAGCTTTGTTGCCCTTCTTTGGACGCTCTCCAGAGCCTTAACATCTTTCCTGTAGTGAGGGAGTGTGCTAAGGAAAAAGTCATCGTAGGGTTTTACCCATATATGTTATGAAGCTTCAGTAGCTTAAAAAAGCAGTAAAGCAATAAGGGCTCTGTTTTTGTGTTTACCATAAATAGGAAGAAACAGGCAGCTCAATGGACTGCTCAGTGTATAGTAATATGTTCTTTCCTATATTTGAACTTCTGCAACAGAACAAGTGTTTCTGTCATACTCTGTAATCCTACCCTCTCATGAGATATTCTGAGAAACCTCAGATATGGCATATCAAAATTGTAAACCACAAAGCATAACCCCTAATATAGCCCTGGGGCAAACCTCTGTCTTCTGAATTGCACGGCACAACAGAGATCATAGAATAAAGAAACGTTTTGCCTTGGAGGGTTTTTTTCCTCTTCTTCCTTGTGAGTTTTAGTATTTACAGTATCTCTGCTCTCTGCAGACTTAATTGAGTCAATTAAGATTCTTAGACTTGATTCCCCCAGGTGGTAGTTGAAAGTTTTTTTTTTTTTTTTTTTTTTTGCCCTGTCCATTTTCCTAGCCACTGTTTCTTGTTTTTTCCTGGCTATGGAGGATGCAGTTAGCTGGTATTTTGGTACAATTTGAAATGCTTATTTAATTGCAACCAGCTCATCTAATGTATGTGTAAGCGTGAATAATGCCTGGCTTCATTTGCCTTTGTTTCTGTTTCTTTTCCTGCAGTCTGTAGTCTTTCAGCTCTTTGAACTGTCTTCTGAGTTCTTTCTGTTTAGAAGTCAGCCTCTGTGATTTTCATTAGTCTTAGCTACCAATTTCTTATACCTTGCTGCAAAAACTGGAAGTGGGCATGGCAGTATTTCAGGTTTTCCATGTTTACTTCTGTGCCTTATCAGTGCTACCACCATAGAGCTAATGTGGTAAATACATGCAGCTATTGATATTGAAAAAGCAAACCTTTCTCAGGTCTGTAAGCCATGCAGTGTTCTTAGATATTTCTGTTCTGTACTAGCCAGATGGTTTCTCTCACTTCTTGCTTGGCTTCTTGCTCTGTTTTGGGACTGACTGAAAGTAGCTGGGTACCCCAGCAGGTTGTGTTTTTGTGGGCATTATGGCTTGTACCCGTCTTGTGCTGAAGTGCGTTTGTCAAACATTTTGGTTTAGTTATTTGAACTACATCATATGGGATGTTGCCAAAGAGCATTGTCTTGGAAGCCCAGAGCAAGAAGTGTCGTGACTGTGGGTACCAGGAACTCTTTTACTTCCTGCAAACAAAAGAGCACTTTCTGTTCTCTGAAATCAGTCATCTTCACTTGGCACAAGGAACAGCATTGTTCTTGGTGTTGTACTTCACATGTGACTTGGATTGTTTCTTGTATTTGAACTACTATTTTATGTCAGTCATGATATTTTATATATTCTTGGAACTCTGTGGAGTTACTTAGGGAAAAAAATGTTCACAATGAGGCATTGTGCTAGGTATTGATAACGATTTGGATTACCTAAATTGATCATCAGTGTGAGAAATTTAGCTGGAAATAATGTAATTTTAAAGGAATATTGTAGAAATCCGTCTCCAATCCTAAGTGTCTTAAAGCAAACTGAGGTGGTTGTGGTTTGTCCAGTAGATCTGAGCAATAATTAAAAATTCTCTTCTTAACTGAGAGCCCTGTTTATGCCTTGTTTTTATTATGTCTGTGGCTAAAGTTTTGAGAATGGCGCACTCTGGTGATCTTGCCTATTCAGGAAATTTAGGCAAAGATGTTTGGTAAATCTATTACTGGATTGGCAAGAGGAACAGGTGATAATTATACTCCAGACAAGAGCAAGGAAAGAGTGCCTGGAAGAATCCTGAATGTGGCTGCTGGATATGTAATGACTCAAAGTTAACCATGGTTTGACTTGAAATAGTCATGCAAATGTTAGCTAGACCTTAAACTTTGCTAAATGTTGCTTTGGGACTTTACTCATGAGTTAAACCTGTCAATGAAGCTAGCACGGTTTGTGACTCAGGCTTCTTCACCATTTAAAATGACAGCTGTCAAAATGAACAGGCAAAGAGATATTTGTGTTGATTTTCTCCTTTCTAGTGGTTTGGGTTTTTCACTTTGTGACCAACCTGAGCTGTCAGCGATTTTTCTCCCTGTTTAATAATGAAGATTGGTGAAGTTTTACAGAATGTAGAAAAAACTGAGGAAGCCATAAGCTTAAGTGTGTGTGTAAAGCAGTCAAGTCTGTACTTTCTATCTAGAGCTGTAATTTCTTCCAAAGGACTCAATATGTGAGAGGAGGACGACTTCTGGGGAAGGGGGAAGAGTATGAAGTGGACACTGAAATAACTGCTGTGCAGGCAGCTGGAGTGTATGTGGGAATACACAAAGGTCCCTGTTTGCAGTGGGTTTTTGTCCTGCTGAAGTCCTTGCTTTTTTCATGTGCACGCATTCGTGTGTCATCAGTGACACGAGAAGGGTCCAGCAGCATGGTCAGGTTGGGTGGGTTTTGTTTGTGTAGGGGGAAGGAGGGAGGGGTTCGTGCCTCTGCAATGTGGGATTTTTGACTTTTTGTTGTGATGCCTTGTATCAAGACAAAAATACGGTGTTGCAACTGGTCAACTTTCTCACTTTGCTGTTGAATGAGAATTCCCAGTCTCTCAGGTTGACTTTGAAACAGCAAATCCAAAATTTATTTGGTTTTGAATCCTTGCTGCATAAAGGAAGTTTCAGCTGTTCCTAAACTGACCCCATGCTCCAGAGAAATGAGTTGTGGGGTAAGAATCCTTTGGGCTTGATAGTGCGAACAGAGAAGTTAGCTCTGCTCAAATCGCTCCTGTGGATAATCGTGGTTCAGAGGCTCAGATAAAAGTGGCTGTGTGCAACTGAGATTTATGTTTGGGCTTTGGAGCTGAGTGATTAGCTCACTGTATACTCTTCCCTCGGGTGCAGCAGCTCTTTCAAGTTTAAAAAATTTATTTAAAAAAAAAAAGTGAAACAGTAAACATTGCTATAAAAACTTGGTTTGCAGACAAGGAAACTTGACTGTGTTGGTCTATGCTGAGACCCTTGCAAAGTACTGATTGTTGGGCTTCTGAAAGCACCTATCCAACTGTGAGCTTAACATTGGTAGTACCAGTCGCCTTAATACTTGGTAAGCTGATCCAGTGGTTTATTCTCACTGTTAAAACGTGTGATTTATTAGGAGTTTGAACTCCTCTAAATTCAGCTATGAAATCTCTCTGCTACTAAAACAACTTCCCAACCTACTTCCCAGTAGCTATTCTTCCCTATTTTTTCTTAAATGTTTCCTGGGCAGATGTCCCTTCTCCACCATTCCGTTCATATTGGAGGAGTTCTCAAGGTGACGTTATTTTGGGATCTTCTGACACACTAAACTCTGTTTTGGATTCTTGCATCCTGATTCCCATCAGCATTTTTCTGCAATTTCTTTCCCTGTCTCAGGGCATGCGTAGTCTGTAAACGGTCAATAGTAACTTGCTTAATGACGTGAACTTTAAAGAGTCACATAGTAAGGATCTAAAGAATTAGTGTAGCTGTGATACTGCTGGAAACTCATCTGCTCAGGGATTACTGGGAACAGTTAGAAGAGCCTTTGGTTTGTTAGTTTATTCGGTGGAGATTTGAGTTCAAACATCCTATGTAAAAATGTTTACAGTACCCCAGTAGGATGCTAGCTGACTAACCAGCATCCCTGTGTATTAGGGGGAAGAGGGGTATTAAGATGTTTTATGATGGGGGAAAACTTTTTTTAAGAGGTGGGGGAGTTGTCTTGTGTATGTAGGTAAATAGAGGGAGAAGAATTACGGGCTAATACCAGCATGGGTAAAGACAGTGTCTGAAGGCACCTAACTTACAGATAAAGTAACCCTGCAGTTTCAGTTCCTTGCCTCAGCAGGGCTCTGTTCCCACAGTGCTGGTGCATGAGGCAGGGTCTTCGGTGGCCACCTTCTGCCCTGGTGTCCAGGAGCTTGTGGCTGTATGGCATCCAGCTTAGCTACAAGTGAAGGCAGCAGGCAGCCCATGGCTTTGACAGGAATACTCTTCGCTGAGTAAAAAAAACTAACTAGATGGCTAGGCCCAGAGAATGGTGGTGAATGGAGTTGAATCCTACTGGCTATCAGTCACAAGTGGTGTTCCTCAGAGGTCAGATCTGGGGCTGACTATATTTAATATATTTTTTTGATGATCTAGACAAGGGGATTGAGTGCACCTTTGGTATGTTTGCAGGTGACACCAAGTTGGGAAGAAGGGTTGATCTGCCTAGGTGTAGGAAGGCCCTGCAGAAGGATCTGAAAACGCTGTGGTACATTCTTTGTGTATTCCAAGTTCATCTCAATACTTCTTAATTTTTAAGCTAGAGCATTGAGAGCCCTATCCTTGTAGCTTAGGATGTGAAGGTCGGGTAGGTTGTTTTAGACCCGTGTATCCTGTCCAAAGAGAAGTGCTGCAGGTAGTTAAGGTTTAAAAGCAGAGGAAGAATCATTTCCCAAGGGTGGAAAAGACCTCTAAGATCATCCAGTCCAACTGTCCACCTATCACCAGTATTTCCCTCCAAACCACGTCCCACAGTACAATATATATATGTTTCTTGAACACAAATCAGTGCTCTGTCTTCTCAACTTGTTAAGTTCCCTCTTTAGGGCACTGTGAAGATGAAGGTATCCATTTTTCTCCTAAGCAGTGTAGAAGACCTATCTTACTTAATGTTGTACCATGTTTGTACTGCAAAATGCTGTTTACTTTTAATTAGTCTTCAGACTGATTTCTAAAGGCAGAACTTTTCAGTTTTGCGGGTGTGAATCTGGAGAGTTTGGGGGGTACTGTGCATCTGTGTTTTGGACTACTGGGTATGAATTGGTGCTGTTTCAAAGTCAAATGGAATCAGGAAGTAAATGGTATAGTGTCACAATGAAGCCAAGTGTGTTTGAATCTTGCCATCTCTGCTATCAAAAATGTCAGCGCTGGAGAAGGAATAACATCTGGATGAAGTGATGTTCTTGGACTTTCTCATTCATGGCTGAGGCTGGCACTGCTGCAGCACTGTCTCTTCCTACCCAAGGCAGCAAGTCTGCCATTTGCTTGGCTGTGTCCGTGTACCCTGCGGTCACACCTTCAGCAGTCAGTGCACTCGTAGTGACACCTGGCTGGCTCTCAGATTCACGCAGCAGGCAGACATGTGAGGTGCAGGCATCACCAATCCCTAACAATACATTTTAAAATAATGTGTGGGTTTTTTTAATGTAACATAAAGGTTCTATTTTTGTTCTCATTCACTTATGCTTAATTCTCTGTTAAGCAAAGTGACAAGAACTTTGAACACAGAAGAGGGAAGGACCCACAGTGGTGAAAGCTTTATGATACAACCATGTGGCTATCTTTGCAGGGCTTCTGTGAGCTGCAGGCTGGTACAGTTATGAGTGAGAAACATTCTGCCTGATGCGTTTTATTTGCCTAATTGTCTTTAAACTGATTCTGTCTGTTAACTTGCGAAGACTACCTCCAAGCTTTTACTGTATTAAAGACCAAAAAAAAAAAAGTGAAACTCTTCTCCAAATACCATAACAACTCCTTTGAGTAGAGTGAAAAGTGGGATAGGAACAGGCTGGTGCCCAGGACAGAACGCTGGAATTCCAGGTGGTTGCCAGGTTTTTCTGACAGTCATCATCTGAGCCATGAAGTATAATTTGTCGGCCCTCAGCTTTTGTATTACAGACTGCTGTTAGCCACTGAGATTTACTTTAATGAAGTTCCTACTCTGACAGTTATGGCATTATTGAGGCATCCTGTTTACTGAAATTTAAAACCACTGCTCGTGACTCCTGCTTTTGAGATTATTGTTCTTCATAGGTTCTCCTTGATGCCCTCAGCTTTAAAGGAGAGAAGACAAGGAATTGTGCTGGGCTGCATTCCAACATTTACTTTTCTCTGGGGAAGATGCAGAAAAATCTCTTCCTTTACTTTTTAGGAATACGCATTTCCTGGAAGCGCAGTTATGTCTTCTCGATCACTGCCTGTAACTGCAGCACATTGCTCTGTTTCAGGGCAGGTGGTTCCAACCAAGAGGCTATGTACTGTGCCTTGCTGCTTAGAACAGGCACTTCATGCAGGGTTCTGCACTGACATCTCAAGAACCATGCATTTTAATGGTGCTTGATGTGTGAAAGAACGTGTGCTTTGTCAGTGTGAATGGTGGGTTCTTCACCGATTTTGCTTTTGTGGGTCACAGAAAAGAAACAGCATCATCCTCTGCAGTTCCTTATTGATGGCTTTGGAAAGGGATCCTGGTTTTTCTTTTGAACAAATGTAAAATACAAAGTGACTGCAATACACCTGACTTTATTAGCAGTTTTGTTGTCTGTTCTGCAAAGATTCTGTCCTGTTTTTGCTGGCTAGAATTCTAAGGATACATTGAAATAACACAGTTGAGAAGGGTTACTGTAACAGGAGGAAGTGTTACTTGAAAATACACCTCCATCCTTCACGGGAGTGGAGGAGGCATTTAGCCGAGGTACCCTGACAGTAATTGAAAGACAGGTTTCATAGTGTACCCTAGGTTCAAGTAAGTACATTCAACTTAAGCAAAGAAGTATTTTGTTCAGTGTAGGAAGAGAACTTATATTAAGAGCGAACTTAAGCTGCTTGACTGGAATTGAAATATATTATTCCTGAAACCTTAAGTACCCGTGCCTACCGCCTCTTGCGCTTGCAGTGCGTGCAGTTTGTCCTGTGAGCGTGTTTTGGTGTAGCGGAACCGCTGCGGTGGGCGTTCTGCCGCAGGCCGGCTCGGCTCCGAGCTCACGTCCCGCCGCGCGGCAGCAGGGGGCGCTGCAGGGCCGCCGATGGATGAAGGGCGCGGCCCCGCCCCGCGCGGTCCCGGCGGGCCGCGCTGGAATGTGTCCCCAGTCATTGTTAAAGCCAAACAATAATAATAATAATAATAAAATCCCACCAGCGCAATTTACGACGCAGTTTTATTTTGTAAGCGTCTGGTAGGAAAAGTCTGACTGGACGGTTGAGACAGTGCTATGTGGAAAGCCTTTAACGAACTGTTTTATTTACGAAGAGTGGGTGTCCCTCTGCATGCTGGCTTTCTCTGAGCTGCGTGCCCGCTTCTAAGAATCTTCATAACTGGAACCTGGCCTTCCTGCCACGCTCAAGGCACTGGAGTAATTGAGGATGCCTGGAAACTGATACTTCTCCATATAAAATATTACATATTTATATTTCATATAAAGCAAGTGTTTTGGCATTCCTCAGCAAGTTTTGGCGTGGTATTCTGCAGTTTTCCTCCCTGCACTTCATGATGAGGCTGTGTGGTAGGGGCCCTCGGAAGGTGTGGCTGCTTCATTGCGTCTGTAAAGTGGTGGCTTCAAACAGTGTGTGGATGCCATGTTTAACCTCAGATGGTAGACACATAGGAATTAACAATAGCTTTTTTTTTTTTTGATGGGCACATAGAGTTAGACTTTTGTTCTGCTTTCCAGTGTCTGATTTTTATGTTCTAGACTCAAAGCAGTGCAAACACTATGGGGAAAAAAAAAAAGCAGAGCTTGTGGTTTAGTTGTGGCTAAATCCTAGCAGCTTTAGGTGATGCTGCCAGTTAATGCAGGTGGCCTGGGTTAGGTGGTATTTTGGCACAGGCTGCACTGAGCGCACGCTTCTAGGGCTGAGCTTTCATTGATCCTGCTGGAGGGCGTTCTCCCAGTTACCTGCAAGTCATGGGCCATGGAAACCAAGGTGGCATCTCTGTAGCTTACCCGGGGTGAATGAAAGTAAACAAGTGCTGCAGTGAGCACCTAAAAAGAACCTATGTTCTTCCAGAAAGTGTTGGAGGTTTCCTCCACCCTTTAGCTGTGGACAGCATGATGCTGTCTGTGCTAGATTAAGATGCATGCGTGAAAACCTGTACGAGGGCAGCAAGGCATAGTAAAAGTGCATGCACGCATGTGGAGAGGGTTCTTTGCAAACTGATTGAAAGCCTTCACCTTTGGACTTAAACTACAAGCATCAGCATTTTACTCATTATAAAGACTTGAATAAAAACATAGCTTTTAAATATAGTGTAAACAGTGCTAAGCCATCTTGATTCCAAACAAAGCATTTCAGGTGATTGTGGGCGGTTATTTGGTTGCTTTTATTTATTGTAATATTAGCATATTACAGAAAACAAATGGGCAGCACTCTGGGCTTTCTCGGGAGTGGAGGGAAGAGAAGGATGGAGAACGACATAGTTGTATTTCAAGTCTTACTTGGCATCTATAAAAAGTAATGACTTTGAAAACATACCAGAATTTTTGTTTTTAGACGAGTTTCACCCAAGCCTGGCTAATTCTGTAACCAAATTGAAAACATTTTCTGAGAACTTACACAATAGTTTCTTAATTTTTCGATTGTGCTGCTCTGTCAAATTGAAAAATAAAGGCGTTGGGTCCAGGAACTCATCCATGTGTGTGTGCGTGGAGGAGGGAGCAAGAAAAAAAAAATCCATGAGGGTTATCGGTCAGTAATAGTCAGACCATGGAACAGCTGAAAACATGGAAACAATTTCCTCCCTAATTTGGGCAGATTGGAATGCATCCCCAAAATCCGAACGGAAATAGTAAAATTTAAAAACTTTTTATTAGTACCTAACCCAGCTGCACCTGGCCAGCCTAATTGCCTTCAACCTGGTCATTACTCAAAGGCATGAAGTTTAGCCACCAACAGCACTTATTAATGTATAATAGGAATTTACTTGTAAAACAGAATTATTGGAATGGTGTGATATCATAAAGAGTGAGGTGCTGACATTTTAGATTGTTTTATATAGGGATGTTGAGTTATAATTTAGGAGTTGGTTATTCTTTGGGTGATTAATCATTCTTAGGTATAATTTAAATGTCTGGTGGAAATACAAAGAATTAATGTTTGTAATGACCAGCTCATGAAGCATACTCGTGTGAATAAGGTCACGTTTGGTTTTTGGACAGCCTCCTTCTCCAGCATTTTGCGTAGAGGTTGGTACAAAAGCTGGAAACGCTGAGGCAGCAGATTAACGCAATGTTTCAGCAAGACAGCCCCTCACTGACTTCTGTAAAGACGTCAAAGCCTAAGACCATAAAAGCGCCTGCAAATTCTCCCCTTCATATCAATGGTGTGAAAAAGTGAATACATTAATTCTGGTGGACCTCAAACTTAGAATCTGTCAATATGATTTCAGTGATTAATGGTTACAGACTTTTACCTACCTCATAAATATAATGTGCCTTGATTACAGAGGCACTGTTAGTGCTGCTATAGTTAGTTATGTCAGCACTTCCATTGTAAACCCTGTTTCTTTAGGGGTTTATAACTCCATCATAAAAACTCACTCTGGGATGAAATTTATACCTTTGGCTTCTAGACTGTAAGCAAGTAATTTAAAATACAGATATACTAAAAAAAAATACCAATAGTTGAATAAAGTTGGAAACCACCATAGTGCTTTTATTTTTTTTAATCTATACCTAGTATTTCTGCAGCTGAGAAGTGAGTTTGTTTCTCAAGATGAAAGGTTGCTGCTATGTTTTGCTCTCTAATGGAAGTCAGGCTCAGTGTCAGTGTGAGCATTTATACATGTACGTACATAAATACGCTTCTATCATAAATATTTTTAAAACATAGTACGTGTGCAGTAACTTTTTCAAAAAATCTTGCAGTGTTAATACCTCAAAGCTTTTGTCTGTGACATAAACCAACAATAAACACCAATTTATAGATAAAATATAATTACTGCAGTGGAGTGTGAAGGTCAGTGAGGAAAGCATTAAAAACATATTCAGTTAAATACAGGGATCTGGGCATGATCTTCACCTAGATTAAGTTAATTTATGTAAACCCATAGAGACTTCTTGGAGCAAAATATTGCTGACACCCATCTGTTATTTCTTTCCTTTTTTTCTTTTTAAAAAAAGTACTTTTTTAAAAAGTGTATTTTAAACAAGCTACAAACAGTTTAGAATAGCTTATGATTGCTAGTGGTTTTACTTTAATTATGCTTTGTGTTTCTTGTGTCTAATGCAGTAGAAGAGCTCTAGAGAGGCTTCTGTGCTGTTGGTGGTCAACGTCGCTGTGAGATGCCTGTTTTAAAATAGAATTTTAAGTGCTTTTTGTGGTCTCCTTTAGTCATTATCTCAATATTAAATGTACTTTTTGTTTGTCTGTGGTTTGCTGTGGTTTTTTTCCTTGCTCGTATGATCGTAATGCTATTGTTCAGATTTCTAAGCAAACTACATAAGCAGTATCTGTAATATACCGGATTGATGTTTCTGTATTCCAAGCTGGTGATATGGCAAATAATGGTTGGACCTTAATGCATGGCCTCTTCCAATGGTGATGCGTTTGCAAGTACTTTTTGTTTCCATATAATTAAATGGAGTATAATATAATACCATAAAATTAGTTAGTGTCTTAAGTTTTATCAGTCTTTTCTTACCTTCTGTGTAACCAAGCAGGTTCTCTCTTTTTCAAACACTACTGAAAAAGTGAAACAGAAAGCTTCATCCCTTTTTTTCCTATGTGTTTTCCATTTATGATGTGTATTGAAGCTGCATAGAGTGGTTTAGATTCCCTCCTCTCATATTTCCTCCCCCCACCATCTGCAAATAAAAAGCCCAATCCTCCCCAAAAGCAGCTTGCATATATCAAAGAAGGAACCTGGAATCTCGAATAGCTTTATTATAAAAGCAGAAGGAGTGGGTAGTGGGATGCTGGGACTAAACCTTCTTCGGGCGGGTATCCGGCTCTCGCAGTTTACTTGGCTGGGTATCTTGAAAGCCTTTATTTCTAAGTCATCTTACAATCCTTCTTAATTGGCTCCAAAGTAAGTAGTGGAGCATTTGGTCTGATAAGGAGGCTTTTGGCTCTACGTGTGCCGTAAAATCAGCAAAAAGAGGGATCTGTTTAATACAACAACGGTGCTGGGCTTTTTTGTTACTAGGGTTTGCCCTAAACAGGATTTTCCCCTTAAGGCAGCAGTAGCACACCATAAAAAGGGGCATTCCTTTACTCTGCGGCAGCAAGGCTTTAACTTTCTGTTTTTCAGATATTTTCTTTTTAATAGGCAGCAATAACAGGACTTGCATAGGGTGGCTGCTGTAAGTACAGTACGTGGTGTCTAAGATCAGAGTGCTTTGCCTGCAATGTTTTATTGCCTTTTGTTTATAAAGGCCTGGGAAAGAGCATCTAACAAATGTCGAGGTTCTGCTTTGGTTTCTGGAAACTTTTCTGGATGTGGAAAGCTTGTAGACAGCATAAAGTCCACCCAGTTTTGCTGACTTCTACACTTCAGTTCTTACTTCACAATTCTCAAGTCTGTGTACTCCCAAACACTGAAGAGTATCTTTGGCAGCTTGTATCGTAACTAGAAAACAAGCAGCAAAAGCCAGGAAATTTAATTGAAAATTTGGAATTAAATACTTCTATAGCAACAGAGTTAATGGTGCATGGAAATGTCAGCCTTTCTTTGCTCCCACGTATCTACTCGTTAAGTAGATGTGGTTTTTTATCTGAGGATTTGTTCTTGCTTCCCCAGAAACTTAACTTCAGTTTACAGCTGCGCAGACTATTTATTTGGAGAAAGTGCTTTCTTTGTACCGCACTCCTGCGGTACCTCAGCTCCTCTTATCATCTGTGTTTTCACAAGATGTTTAAAGCCTCCTCCTGCATAAGCTGCAGTTGGCCCTGACAAGCAGCAAGGCAAGCAGACAGACACAGCCCCCTGCCTAGTTTCTGTGCGGTTTGTTCTGTGAAATTTCATGTTAGCCCTGTGTTATAATTTGCTATAAGATTGTTTTATGGCTGTTGAGATTGTTAATTACCTCCTCATTAAAATTCCCTTGGTAAGCTATTTGCCTGTTAGTGAATTAATTCTGTGAATTACATGGCTCTAAGAAGTCTGAATTCTGTGGCATTCTGTGGTTTTCTAACACTGTTACAGTGCATGGAGTGTCCTGTAATGTCGGTGGCAGTCAGATGAGCTTGAAACCAGGCTCAGCCATGTTCCGGAGAGCTGGGGAACCGTTTCCTCTGCTGTTGTCTAAGCTTGTGCGACTGAACGCTCATGCTGTATCAGATAATACTGATTTAAAAAAAAAAAAAAAACTTAAAGGGGAGTGGGATATGCATTAAGGAGCGATTCTGAGCCAGAGTCTGCCACTCACCTGCTTGTTGAAGAGTTCTTGGGAATAATTCAGTTTTCTGGAAGTTACTAGAATCTCCTTTTGTTGAAACTTGCCTGTCCCTGTGATGTTCTAACTGCATGAGCTCCTGTCTGTTGATGCTTCTGTGCTCATTCACACCCACTTTCTCACGGTTTTCATTTGTACTGGCTGTTTCAGAAAATGTGGCAGGCTTTTTATAGAACTTGTTTGAGTTAGACTATGTTACTGCCTTTAGAAGATAAAAGGAGGACACTCAGGCAGGGTATCTTTTCCCTTCTATAAAAATGGACCCTCTGATCACAGAATCATAGAATGGTTTGAGTTGGAAGGGACCTTTAAGACCATCTAGTTCCAACCCCCCTGCTATAGGCATGGGCACCTCCCTCTAGACCAGGTTGCTCAAAGCCCCATCCAGCCTGGCCTTGAACACCTCTGGGGTGGGAGCATCCACAGCCTCTCTGGGCAGCCTGTTCCAGTGTCTCACCACCTTCACAGTAAAGAATTTCTTTCTAATATCTGGTCTAAATTGACCCTCTTACAGTTTGAAGCCATTTGCCCTTGTCCTGTTACTACATGTCCTTCTAAGAAGTCCCTCCCCAGCTTTCCTGTAGGCCCACTTCAGGTACTGGAAGGCTGCTGTAAGGTCCCCCCGCAGCCTTCTCCAGGTTGAAGAGCCCCAGCTCTCTTAGCCTGTCGTTGGGAAGCCGCTGTCATCACTCATCTTTAAGTAGAATGTTTCTGCTCTCTTTGGTGCAGCGGACTCGCAGTCATGATCAAGCAGGAAGGAGTGGATGTATTTATTCTGACAGAAGGCCCTGTTTTGGATGCGCAGTAGGGCGTAAGCTGAGCCTGTTCCTCTGAAGAAGCAAGATTATTTAGAGGTTGTACGCTAAGGTACGCATGAGGTCTGCGAAAACCATGCATCAGTTGGCAACAATTACAGCTGCTCCTCTTGACGTGTTTGGGATCCTCACAAACTGGGAAGCTGCTCTGTAATGCAGCCCATCCCGACTATTTTCTCCAGCTGCCACAACCTCTTTGAAGCTCCCAATGCAGCTAAGAGTGCCAGGCTCTCAGAGCTTCCAGTTCCTGGGGGAGAGACCTCTCTGTCCTCCCCGGGTATAGGCTGACAAATAGGCAAGGTGGCAGAAGCAAGGTATACCTGACCAGGAAACTGATGCACCTTCTCTTTCCATCTCCACCTGCAGCGTAATAAAATTCTCTTGCAGTATCTGGCAACAAAATGTCTTGTCAAAATGCCTGCTAGTGACACTTCCTTCAAAAAACTTTGGTGACATTTGGCATGTAGTGTTAACTGTGAGAACCTGAAGAGCCTATCTAAAAGGTCATGTAGATATATGAGAAGGATGTGTCAGAATCTAATGATCTTTCCGATGATTGTGAGGGACACAAAGAGTCTGCAGAAAGGTAATCCGGGTGCTAATGAACTTTACGGAGTGTCCAGCTCCGTGGAGGTTGCTTTAATGCCCCACTTATTGCTGCATTTCTGTTCATTTTGAAGTATGGATGTCACTTGGATGCTGACAAAATGCGGGAGAGAACTTTGGTGGCTTTTTAGACTTCATCTTTATTCTTCTAGAGAAGGCAGGGACTTAGCTTTGCAGCAGGCAAGTCCTTCGTTAGCTTGATGGACTTCTGACATTCTGAACTCCAGGATAACTGTGTCCTTTTACCCTTTCAGAACTGTTCATACGCAGTTGATTCACCATGACTTTTCAATTTTTGGAAGGCCTTTAGGATGTGGAATTTTTGAGATAAGAGATGGAAAAAACTAAATACGCTATCATTAATCCTTCAGAAGGAGTGAGGATGTTTTTGTGTGTGTATACGTGCATGCATGCAGTCTCGCGTATGAAAACTGACTTCTAGATCATTTAGAAGGTGGAGGATACTTTCATGGACACTTGACAATCACTGAAGAAAACTTGAAGCTTTTTTTAAAGGACTCTGCAAACAAACTGTGTAAGTTTTTTAAGCTGAAAGTAATTTCCAGGCTTGGTTATAAAGTATGCTCCATTTGGCTTCCTTTTAGTCTGTCAAAATGTTAAACCAGGTGAAATGTTTCAGACTATCAGGGGAGTGAAGGGGGAGGCACGAACTTTTTCTTTAACTGGTGTTACTGTGAAGGTTTAGCAAGTCAAAACTATATGCTCTTTTCTTCTAATGTGAGCAGCCTATACAAGGAGAAAAAAAAAAATCCCTTAGGATCTGGCTGTAAATGTTTGCTTTTGAACCGCTACGGCTTAATACTTTTGAGAATACCACTGGAGCAGACTTACTACTGTGACTTCTTTGCCCTTAGGTTTCAACATTTTTCCCCAAAGAGCAGGTAGCTGCGGGTGAATTAACCTACTGCACTGAGTCACACAGAAATAAATGCAATATAGTCTTTTCCATCTTTGAATATTCTTCGTATTGCCTTTACTTGGACCGTGTCTGCTGGTGTTCTGCAAGTCTTTGCATTTTCTAAAAGCTGTGGCTAGTAACAAACTGTAGGCATAGGTCAGACTACAGGGATCAGAATAGTCTTTTTCTTCCCCTGCTGTTTGCCCTAGAAAAGAAAGAAGGAATGTGTGTTTGATAAACGGAGGGATACAGATTATTGAGAAGACTTTTGGATGCCACTGTAAAATTTGCTTTATGTCTCCAAATGAAGAGGCAGAGCTCTACAGATTTTGTCCTACTGTGATGTCATGGGGTAGATACGCCGATCAAGGAAAAAGAAAGTTGTGTAAGTTTTGACAATACTCTTCTACATTTGGTTTTACCTTTAAGTACAGCATTGGATTTAATTCACAAGATTATGGCAAGAACCCTGCTTGGTAGCTTGTGGTCCTCAGGTCTCCTGAAAGCTCAGGCTGAAGAGGGCCAGGTGGAACTGGTGAACCTGGAGGTGAAAATGTGGCATTCCAGCCTTTTTCTAAAAACACAGATGCTATTTAAAAGTAGAGAAGGTGGAATACTTCATTAAAAACACATC
The DNA here is from genome assembly GCF_002078875.1 of Numida meleagris. Classification (NCBI taxonomy): domain Eukaryota; kingdom Metazoa; phylum Chordata; class Aves; order Galliformes; family Numididae; genus Numida; species Numida meleagris. The sequence goes on along the minus strand of NC_034410.1, from coordinate 33,001,723 downwards.
AAGCGTGTAGGTATTATATTGCCAGAATTTGTAAATGTATTTATTCAGGTATGTGGAGCATAAGAACGTTCCTTGCAATTCTGAAGAGCATTACTGTTCATGGCACTTTTAAGAGTCAAACATACTAGCTACTTTAATCGGGATAATAATTTAGAGTGTCAAAAGGGTAGTGTACCTTCTCAGCATTTCCATTTGGTATTATTTTACTCCTTTAATAGTACTTTATAGTTCTCAACCTTACCTCAATTAGCAGTACTGACAGATGCTAGTTCAGCATTTTACCTCTCGCCAGTAGGGCTTTCTTTAGAATAAATGTCAGTAATTTTATGTTGCTAATTTGAGGTGATATACCTACATGTAAAATTACATTTTAACTTTCTTGTTATACTTGCAGTGAGAGATGGCAGCATAAAGAAATATAAGTGAATGCTCCTGAGAGATAGTCCAGGACTAGAAGGTTCATTATGGAACTTTTATAGCTAATTTTGAGGTGTGCTGCAGTTTTTGTTAACTCTTTCTTTTGGTGTCCATCTATTTACACTGTGTCTTGCCTCTTTCCCCTTGAGAATTTTTTATTTAAATAATACATATATACTTATGTGCATTTTTAAAACTCTCTTTAGAGGCTTGGGGTAAAAGTGGGGCTAGGATTTGGATTTTTAAAGATCTTTAAATGCTGTTAAGTGCTACTTAATAAAAGTAATTTACTTTGTGGAAATGACATTTGTTACTGAACTAAAAATTATCTGAAAATTTTCAGTATAAGTTTTGCAAGTAAAATAAGGAAACGTTTCTTGAGAAAAGCCTTAAGCAAACTTATTCCAGCTGATAGGAAGAAAGCAGATGGAAAATAATTCTGAGAAATACGCTGCTGATCAGGTACAATAGTCACGACAATAATAATGATTGGTATCAGCAGGCTCCATCAAGAAAAATCTGCGCTTGTGCGTTGTTCTCAAATTTACCACACAGAATAGCAGGGGAAACTGCATGAGAGGGCAGAGCTACAACTTTAGATGAAAAGAAATTGCCATAGTGAGTGTTCTGTATGTTAGCTGTGATTTGCTTTTCAAGATGGTGTATTTTTACTAATGTAGTTATGTATTTTAGTCTTTCTTGAAGGTGGTATTTTCTTTTTCTTACAGTTTAGCTTGTACTGCAGATCCTCTTAGCCAGCTACTAAATTCCACTTTTATCAGTTTGCTAAAGAAAAATACCTTTTCCTGCGCGTGCTAATAACTTCATATGAGGCAGTGGATCTGGTCGTATGTACTGACTGGAAAGTGAGCCTTTCTGCAATTGCCAAGTAGGAGAAAATGGATGCTTTCTACTGCAGCCCGAAAGCCAATCCACCAGTTAAAGTATTTATCTTTTCCAGCATGTTGTTTCAGTTAACAAAAAATTTCTAATATATCAAGCTCTGATCTTTATATATTAAACAATCCTATACTACTTATAACAATGTTTCTTGTTTTTGAAACATACATTTGTAATTGTTCCTAGGTGACATGATTCTGAAGAGTTAATTGACAGTTACGAACTCGCCGCATAGTTGAATTTTAATGCAGTCTTCCTTTACTGTGATGAGTGATTACTGTGGAGTAATTTTAGTGTTTCAATTTGAAAAAATTAGAATAATAAAAAGTTAGTGCATTGTCCAGTCATTCTGTGCCTGAGAAATCTATAAATGTATGTAATGACTGTAATTTTCATGGAGTTGTAGCTGCAAAAATAAGCTTGGCCTAGTCTTGAGTTGAATAAGGCCACTGTGTTCATAAAGATTTGACTGAAAATAGCAGTGGTGTTTCTCAGATTCAGAAATATCAAATAACAACAAGTTCTGTAATTATTCCCTTTTTTCTCATTTCTGATCTGAAAATTTTATCATGTCAGCCTGTGTGCATCCCTCAGCATTCCCCCACTTTGATTTTTAATGCAAAATGAGGGGAGGGATGGCTGCGCAGCCAGAATTGAACAGAAAGAGTAGAACACTTTTGGTTCTATCCATTGTTATTCTGCTGAAGCTGCAGTGTGTCACCTCTTTAGGCTACTTGTGGTCATCTAACCTGGAATGGGATTAAGTAGGCTCAGCATTTTATTTTTTTTCAAAAAAGTATTGAGATTTTTCTTTTTCTTCCAAGCTAGCTACACAGATTTCTCCTTTTCTCTGCCTTGAACTTTTGGCCTTGCCCTGAAGAACGCGGGTGGTATATGTTTTAAAACTGATATATTAATGTTGAATTTTTATTGTCACAGTTTCTGTTCGTGCACCTTTCAAATCCTTCATTTGTTTGTTTCTGAACTTTAGATGTATCGTAAAAATGTCACCATTGTGGCTGAACATTAAGCACCTTCCCATTTTGCTCTGGGCCGTTGAAATAAATTTGGACCAGGTGCTCCTCTCATAATAGAGCTCCTTGATGTGCTCTGATAGCAAGCCGGCAAGCGGAAGCTGTCAGCCTTCAGCTGGCTTGAAGAATGCAATTAGAGCAGTTTTAATACTGGTGAGGGACCCCATCCAATCAAAGCTGTTTGAGTTAAGCCAACTCTAGGATCCTAAACATGTATTTTAAGCATGTCAACTTTGTCTTTTTAGTTGGAGCGGATCCGTCATTCCCACACATTATGTTGGTTTTTTTAATACTAGAAGAGATACTCCCGTTCTTTACCAACTTGCTGTTATTTTATCTGTTAGCTTTGTCTTTATAGCATTGTTAATACTCATGGTTCAAAGCATTTATTGTCAAATTAAGGTTTAAAATGCATTTTTAAATGTCAAAAGTGCCTATGCCTTTACATAAACCTTAGATTACGTAAATTCGTAAGCAGTTCATCACTAGATTTCCAGATTTGCCTGCTGCAAGAAAAGGGAATACCAGTACCGATCAGAGCTGAGGAAGTAGGTAGAAAAAGACCATAGAAAGCAGACAATACTACAGCGAGGTACGTTTTTACTGAATGCAGAGACTCAGTTAATTTCAAAATCAGGTGTGATTAACTGATACTAAAAGAAAGGAGTGACAAACTTGCAGGCTCATCCTTTTTTCTTCTCTCTCTCCTTTAAATTAGTGTTTTTAAGTACGTTTGTTGCTTCCTTCATTTCTTAGTGTTAGGGTTGAATTCACTGGAATTACTCTTTCCCTGAGGGATACTCCTCTGCTGGATGTTTCATTTGTTCCCTACTTTTCTTTTGTTAATAAAATTTTAGTTCAGTTACCTGTTTTTAGCCTTACTAACTTGCAAAGTAGGTCACAGAAGTAGATAATGGAAGGGGATTTTTGTTAAACTCCTTGTATTAGGGATGGTTTTTTCCATTATCCAGTTGATTTTTTTTTTGTTTGCTTTTGCTCTGCATAGAAAGTGAGCTTCATCTGAGATATAATTGACCAAATTGTGTTTTCCTTTATCTTTTGTTAAATCAGTGCCATTAGTGAGTTAAAAATTTGATTGTCTTACTGTGAGTTACGATTGCTCAGAATTTGTTGAGACAAATAACTGAATAACAGAGTAATAATGAATTTTGGTATTTGTTCCACAGCGTATGCTTCCACTCAGGAAGCATCTCCTTTTTCTTCATTACTTTTTGTATGGCCTTGTCTGCACTAAGCCTTTCAAGAGGCTTAGTACAAGAGTTTCTGACCAGAGAGAATGGCGTAGTTAAAGGTACTGTAAAAGGAAAGCCAAGAGAGAATGAAAACAACTCCAGGCAAGGCTGTGCAGTTTGGATGCTGGACCTAATGCTTGCTCTGTGCCTCCTTTTATGTTGCGACAGGTGGTGTAAGTAAATACAAGGAGCAAATCAACCAACTCTTCTCTTCCTGTAGTTCATTCTTCTGCTTTTGCCACTGCCAATGACTAATTCTTGGCCGTTTCCAGGGGAGCAGTTGAGTGCTGCCATTTTGAAAGGAGCAAAATACAAGAAGAGAAGAGATAGGAATGTTATGTGTGAGGCACTGTAAATTCTCCTAGTTTGGGTCATGCTGAGAAGGCCAAAGCTGGAATTTAAGTCAAGAGCCAACAGAAGCAGTGGGCCAGCCTGGGTCCCAGCTCCCAGAAGAGCAATGACTGGATCAAGCTGGATGTTCTGTAAGAACTGGGAAGAAATTTATTACTCCCCCCCAAATGCTAAGAGGACAAATAGTGACCCACCTGTATTTACAGCAAAAAAGGCTCAGGTGTGATGGAAATAATTTGAGACTGGTATCTCCATTTATGGAGGTTATTCAACAAAATGTTAGGAATTTTATTATGTAGTTGATCATCTTGGCAGGTAAGGGGAGTAGGTAAAAATATCTGAGGTTCCTTCTCATCCTGGCTTCTGTTACAAAGTGATTTTTGCCTGTAATAAAAAAGAATAAACTTCCTAATGCTTCTTCGGTGTCCAGATCAGTGATTGGAGATTTCTGGGCTGCTTCTGCTGTAAGGCTTTTGTGGAGTCTGTCTTTTGTGTCTGCCTGTAGCCTCATTTTGTTAGGAAGCACAACTTCGCCCAACTGTGCTTACTCTGTATATATTTTATTTTTCTGGTTTTTGTCTCATCTTTTGGCCAGTGGTAATCAAGTTTTCCATTGAGAAGAAGATGTCAGAGATGTGGGGTTCCAATTAAATTTTCCAGGGAAAGATGCTTTTTTGCTTACAGGTGATATAAAGGCAGTACAGTGTGGTGGGGAATATTGAGAAGGAATTCATGCTATCAAAGAACGGACTTCCCAAGCAGTGTTCTTCTCTGTTCCCTTTCTCTGGTGTTTGCTCACATTCTCATCTCAGACGAGATTTCTTCTGCCACAGGAGATGAATCCATGGCAGGTTTTTGAGTCTCTGGAGCTCATGAAGCACAGATTGCTTGCTTTGCATTGCAGAAAGCCTGTCCTTTGCAAAGACTGCATCTCAGACCTTGGGCAAGGCTGCCACTCAACTGTAGTTCCTGTGGCTGAGGCCCTACCTGACAGGGGGGTGGGCTGTAACAGCTGAGGGCTCTGCTGTAGAGCAGTCTGAAGCCAGCACGTTGCCCACAGGCTCAGTGCTGGATCTAACAAGTGCTATCAATCTCTCACTTACAAAAAGAACTCTGTATTAAAACTTCATTACCTCTCCCTGAAGCAATTTTTTTGTAAGTGTAGGAGTCAGGATTGCTTTAAAAGGCTAATATTATTTAAACAAATATTAAATTAAGGAATGAGATAAACAAGAGTGATATTAAATGTTTCATTTCTGTAGAAGAAAAAATTACTTGCTGCATTTGACTCAACTTCCTTTACTCCAGTAATTACTGAGAATGTTAAATATGCAAGAGCTATGCCCCATCTGTAATTGTAATTATTTGCTTTCCTGATGTATTGAGGATGGTGAAGGTAATGATTCTTGTGCAAATTCAAAGCAGGTTCTGCTCATAAATTTTTTTTCCCCTCTCTGTTGCAGATCTGTCCTTGCAAGCCGACTGCTATTTGAGCATATTTTTGTCATCACTTGCAAACATTTTAATCAGCCCTAAGTGCTGTTACAATGGACTAGAATATTTGTGGTGCAGGAGGGCGCAAATAGAGGAAAGGAACTGCAGGGAAAAAATATTTTGAAGTGGCAGAGAAGTCAGAGCAGCTTTGACATGTCAAGTTACCAGTTTTTCTGCACTCCAAAGCAAATAAAGTGTTGGATTGATGTAGCCTGGGGGCTGTGCAAGCAGAAGTGTACTTAGGTTCTGCTGTAATAACTCAGTAGAGGCTGCATGGCAGGGAGGTGGATTCCAGGTTCTGCTGCCTGTGTCATGCTGAGGTTGGGATGCTCTCCTGAGCAGCAGAGAGGAGGAGGCTTTCAGAGGTGGCAGGCTCCTCCATGCCTTTTAGCAAGTCAAGATAGGAAGGTAGAAAGTCCCTTACTTGCTGAATATTATATATGGGTAAGGGTGTTTTTTTTGCCTAGTATCAGTCAGGTGGTGATGAATGCTGGTGTAGGGTTTTAGTCTTACACTAGAGATGGTTCCTGTCAGACACACATGCCCACACGTGAAATAGTTGGCTGTCCTCCCTTTAATCCCCTTGCTGAACTAAACAGTGGTTAAACAGTCTAAGCAATAGCTGTGGTTTATGGAGGATATGTAAGGAATAGCTTTACATAACATTTAACATTGCCTTTTCTGCAACAGCAGAAAATCCAGCCATGCCTTCTGCTTTGTGCATGGCTGTGTTAAGTAATTCTGTGCTTTTACTGTTGAATGACTTGATTTAGCAATCTGCAGAAGTACAAGCACTGATGATTTAGCATTTGTAGGGCGGCCAGACCTTGATGAAATGCGCAAGCTCTTCTCCTTAATGCTACTGTGAGCTATATCTCTGAGGCTGTAATATCTAATGTATTGACCTTCTTCCACATACACCTACGCAATGTTTGAATTGTAAGTTCAGTTTTATGATACCTCTACAAAGGCTGGAAGTTATTGAAATACTAAAGTTAGAAATACTCAGTCCATATTTTCCGAGGTTCCACATTTATATTATGTTCTTTGTTCAGCTCCCAGTGCCACAGGAATGCTATGTCCTCATGTCTCAAACACTGGCTGTATTCTGTAATTCTCTTAATGGCATCCTGTGAACACAGGGATATCAATACGATCATTTCCCTATTAACAAATGACTGGATGCAAATGTTAATGCATAAATATGTCTATATTATCTTGTCTGTACTTTCTAATGCAGAATATGCGTGCACACGTGCTGTTACCTTGTTAGGAGACAGTACAGTATTCAGTTCTCTATGTGTCTGTGTTTTGTATGTATCTGTATGTGTATACATACACATGCATATATATATATATATATATAGCACTGAGACAGTATAACCAGGATATAATATGAAAGTATTACCTGAGATCACACACAAAGCCTTTCTGCTTGTTGACAGGTTAAACAAGGAGCTTGCTTTGTCCATCAGTGCGACTTCAGTGGGATGCAATTCAGGTTGCCTTAATTTGGGATCCTGAAACTAGAATAACCTTCTTCAGCTATGGTGTACTGTGTGCAACAAAAACAAATGTACTCTTTTGCTGTGTTAAGCAAGCCTGTGTGTAGGCTATGCCATCACACATTAAAAGCAACCGCTGGTGTGTGTGCAGACTAAATTGCTTTTTTTTTTTCCTCCCCCTTCCTCAGATAAATAGCAGTTAGCAAGTTTGCAGCTATCTGAACATCTGAGTTTTCACCAATAAGTGCAACTCTCAACCTGTTGATTTGTGGATTTTTGAAGAAACCTCCTCTTGTTTTCTTTGTTTTGAACTCTTGAAACTTTTTGAGTCTTGAATTTGTATCATTTAGTCTGTGAAATCCTGTCTTCTTCCTATAACAGTTTCACATTCTTCCGATGTAAGTTGAACAAAAATTTCTACAGAATGTCTTTGACTGCTCACTCTTAGAACTATGTACCCTTTACTTACAGTTTAGAAAACCCACAGGAATAAATATCAAAAATTTGTATGTGTAGTGGTGGTAAATGACTGAGCTATTTCTATAAGAACAGATAAGTCTGTAGTTACATTAAGCTTAGCTATTGATGTTGCTTTGAGACAGTTTTACCACAAGTCATCTGACCAGCTCTCAAGAGAAACCAGATATAGACCAGAAGACCAGCCACGTATTCCTATCAGTGGTAAACTGAGGATTAAATTAGGTGAGGAACAATAAATAGATAATAAAAGTAAAATCATTACAAATGAAGAAATGAAATCCTAACTCTAGCAGTAGTGACTCTTAACAGACTCTTATTGCATGAAGTTGTGGTTCCTGTTATTTAAAAAGACTAAATGCTGCAATCCTATAGGGAAATAATGCTATTAATGTTACTCTTCTGGGGAAAAAAAAAAAAGAGGTTAATTATGGTTAAAAGCGTTTACAGCACAGTGGGTAATCTTAATTTTAACTTCAGGATACTTTGGCCTCATCAGTGTAAGGATATCAAAGAAGAAATCCTTAAGTTCTGGCTTGTTGGTACATTCCTCCATGCAACCTTTTGACGTTCAGCAGCCTCAGGGGTAGTGAGACAGTACCTCAGTCATACTGACCTCTTAAGATTGATGTGGACATCAAAATGAGAGTATTTTTTGTTCATGTAGCTGACTGATGCTAATATTTATGGTAGCAAAAATTCCCATTGCAACATTTGTAGGTAGTTCCATATGGCTTATTAAGGTTCCTCAAGAATTTCCATGTAGAGGGCTTCAGCATTTACGTTCTTATCTTTTCCCTCTGAACAGAACAAGAGAAGGTGTGAGGAAGTTGTATACCTTTGCTATGTGTCTTGCATGAGCACAAGGAAGTCTGCTGTGATGGATAAGCGCTAATCTATTTTTGCTGAAAATGCTCGGTTGGGTTGAGAAAGAAGCACTGTAACTACAGTGCAATGTAGTAGGGGTCAGTGTTAGAAAGACATGCTCAGGCTTGCAAACGAAGACCCATATTCAAGTCAGACTTGCCCAGCTTCACAATTATTTTGCGTGTAAAATGTCAGGACACCACTTAGCAGGACCAGGGCCAATTGAAATACGGTTGGATAAGTTTAGGTATATAACATTTTTTGTACTCAATGCCTCTCCAGTTGTTAAGGAAACTGTTAGTAAGGCCTTTAGATGGTACACTTTATTTACTTTAGTCATATTTCATGCTAGAGGAAGATAAACGGTACTGTCAGTAAGCTGAACAGGATCAGATGGAACTGGATTAAGTAGTAGTTTAGAGAATGCCTCGCTGGAAACAACACTTGATAGCTGAGATGGGTCAAAGACTTTCTGGAAAACAGTGGGGGTTTTTGACAGCTCATTTTTGAATTTCAAGAGGAAATCAAACAATGATTTCAAATAATAGGTTTTCTGCAGGAAGGTACTCAAGCGTTCTTTATTAGTCTGCTATTTAGAAAAAAAAGAAAAGAAAGCATGGTTTAGGGTAAATCCAGAGCTAGAATAAGTATGTACAGTAGGCAGATTCAAAAAGGATATGATGGTGCATTGGAAATGAGCTTATGTTAAAGAGATGTGTGGTGTTGGTAGATGGCACTGAAAAAGTTTAGGCATTTGTTTTATGAAAACTGTCATGCAAGTGATTTGAAAATTGAGTCCAGAGAAGTACAAAATCTGTAACAAAGCTTATTCAGTTACCCCAAAAGCCAGGCATTAATTGAAGACCTGCTTCTTTGTTAGTTGGTATGAAAACCTCTCTGCTTTGGAATCTTCAAACTCTAAAGTTATTTAAAAATATGAGGAAGTAGGATGTTTGCCAAGATGCATTAAAGTGATAAAGGCACTTGAAAGGAATTCAGAAGGTACCCTTAAAGGCAATAAAAAGCACGAACATTGGTGTACCTCTGAAAGAAGATTGTATGGAGATAAATACGTACAAGATCTTTGACGAACCTGTGTGGACGTGTACTTTCATGGGAGAGCGTTGATAAGTGATCTATAAATGAATACTCCACATTGGTACCCTTTGTGAGAACTTTTGATAAACATCCTAGTGGTAAATGAAATGAAAAAGGGAAAATGAAACAAATACTACAATTTCCTAAGCAGAATTTACTGAGTGCTTGTACTAGGGAAGAAAAATCTCTGGTAGAAGAGAAATGGACATTTTTAAATTGCAAAATCTTTACTAAAAAGATGAATACTTGCTGTCATAATTTGCCTGTATTTAAAATGCATTTATTTATATTTTTTAATTCTTCCCGGGAGGATAAATAGAAGGTCGTTAATTTCTTGGCTTTTATTCTGTTGGGTGAATACAGCATCCTGAATGTTTCACATCAGTTCACAATACCACAACCTCCCGTTGAACTGCTTGATTATTACTCCACAGCACAATGTCTTTCTTTAATAAAATAAAAAAAAAAAAGCTGTGTGGATTTTTCTATTTAAACAGTAATAATGGTATATAGTAATAATAATGTATACCACCTGGTTTTGTCCATTTTGTAAGCTGGCACCTTCCTTGCTTCATCCATCCACTTTTTGGATTGGAAAGATGCGATGGTACTTACTAACAATAGAATTCTGCTTTTCTAAGGCATATTTATTCTGGTGAAATTAAAAGATTATTTAGAATTTTGTGTTTAAATGTGTGCCTGTGCAGGCATCTATTGTTAGTTGGCTTTAGGATTTCGCGACTGCTTGCCGCTGTAGTGTTAGCAACATCACATTGCAGTATCTATCTCTCTGGTAGTTCTACTGAAAACACTGTTCCTTCTAAAATTATTTTTTGGCCTTAAACTGCGGTTTCAAAGCTGTGATATTGTTTTGAAGTTTCCCGTTAATACCCTGTTAGAGGGGAAGCAGCCATGCTGTATGACCAGGACTGCAGGGGGAAGGACTCTGGAATTAGGGGCTGCTTTTGTCTCTGGTCGCAGTTTGGTACCTGAAATTAATGCTTTTTTTTTCCTGGTTGTTTTGCGACACTTCTTTGAGAGCAATTCATACTAGACGTTAAATTCTGACACAGACTATTTAAAATACTGCTTTTATTCTTGCCTGTTAACTCTCAGGATTGACACCCTAAGGAATATTTGATATGTGCTGGTCACAATTTTACAGGTAATAGGATCATAAATCTGCATCTATATGCAGATAAGGACTTAAAAGATATCCATCCCTTGAAGAAGAACCTACTCTGGCACTCCAAATTACTGGATTTATCTCAGTAACATGCAAAGTACTAAAAAATGCATGCACACAACCTGCCTGAGATGATTAGAGATGTCTGTCCTGCTGTGGTGGGATTTAGGAGTGGAGAGCTGAGGTTAGGTTGTGATGGGGGTAGGGAATTCTTGTGTGTGTTATGCTTAGAGTGATTTTTTTTTTTTCCCTTGAAGCGGTAAGCACCTGCAGTTCCCATTGAATTGCCCTCTGAGAATCAGACTGTAACCAAAATAAGACTTCAGTCACATGTGCCCCTCCAAAAAAGAAAAAAAAGTTTGCCTAAATTTTAACTGTAGTGTAGTTGGATCATATTAACATGTGGGTAGGCATGAACATACATGGACAAGTGTGCAGTGAAATTTGTAACATTTTGTTTTAAACTACATACTAACTGTAAAGGAAGAAAAGAACCAACTCAGTGGACATTCAAGAACAAGAGATGATCAAAGTTCATTTGAACTCACCAGAGAAAGATGACTAATGGAAGAAATAGATGTGCAGTGCTTTTTCTTGCCAAATGTTTGCATGTAGACATAGGCAAATTTTAGCTTGACTCTTCTGATGAAGTAAGCACCATCGCTATTGATTCCCTACCTGAAGAAAACGTGGATCCTAAATTAATCTTGGAAGCAGACGTTTGCCAGTTGTTTAATTCAGAAGAAATTAATTGCTTTTAAGAAAAAAGTGATTTGTTGAAGGAAGAGTGGGCCAAGGTAACTTGGCTTGACAGTGTAGTTTATGCATAAAGAGAACAGGCAAAATGTGCATGTGTTTTGGAGATAAGAACCTCAAAAGATGCTAAAGAAATAAGATGGAGAGATGCGTGTTTGCTTTTTGTTCTTTTTACTGTTTTTCCATTTTACTTTAGAATACTGTTGTCTTTTGTTTCTCATCTGATGTCAGTCTATGAAGACTTTTATTTTTCTTCCTCACAAGATCCCTGCATAAAGGACTAGATTTCAGTTATAATCTGATTTGGTGCTTAATCAGACACTGATAGCCTGAGTTGATAATGGACTTATTTTTGAACTCCTATAATGATCAGTAATGTTTTCAAAAACGTGGAAGTGAAATTTCAAGACCATCCATCCTTCTGTTCCAGGTATTTCTCAGTTGGAGTTCAGTATTTTGTATCTCAATAGTGTTTGCTGGTGTAAACACTGAGGGAAAACAGCAGCTGTTTAAAAAAAAAAAAAAAAAAAGGTCATTTACTGAAAATAAATCAATGCATGCTTAGCAAGTGTCATTGGAAGGAAGCTGTGATCTGAATTCAGAGGGAGCTAAGTCACGCTGCTGTAAAGTCTGATTTTGGCTGATCACACCTAAGTAATGGCAGAAATGATCGTTGCTCAGAATTTTTTTTACTAGGTTTTCAGAAACTGCACATCCAAAATTCTGAATTTACTTTCCTCGATTGTTTTTTTTTATATAGTGTGCATGCATGTATGTGTGAAATGTACATGTATGCTTGCTGGCCGGTAGAACAACGCAAGGTTTTCTTTTTGCCAGTCAGACAGAAATAAATGTACTTTGGTTAGCTAAAATATGCACAAGTAATTGTTGGACTTCTTGTCATTATTTAGTGTAGGTATTTTTGGTATGTTTTCTATGCATGCATGTGCTCTCTGTTACTTCATACTTAACCTAAATTTAATCTTAGTACTATTTTAAGTATGTATTTCTTTCTATTTGTGTACTGGTGTACTTCCACTTGTGCTATCTTGAGAGGAAGAATTTTCTCTCCTCATTCTGAAATGAAAGACAAAATATCAGCAGCATTTGCAACCCACATCGAAAGCTTCTAAATTACTCGTCCATACTTTTTTCCATCCCCATTAGCAAAGATAAATGTGCTGAGGCCATATGTGGTGAACTTAGTAATTTCATCACGTAACTTTAATACGGTTTACAAATGCAGTGGTTAGAAAGATCTCTGTAATTTGTAGGTTGATTTTATTTTGGGGGCTGACGTGTTTTTAAAACATTGCAGCAGTTTGTTGTGTAACATGTCTGAAGTCCTTAGATTTCTGTGTACACTAGGTACCTGAAGTTTTAAGTCTGTAATGTTTGCTGCAATCCTTAATTCTTCTAATACTCCTCTGTTACATAAATACTTAAAAATATTACTTCTAATTTTAAGTGCAAAATGAGTTCTTGCAGGTTTCTGCTTTCATGCTGGGACTGCACCTGAGCCTTGCAAAATACCACTTTTATTCTCTAGTTTTGCCTCTTTCTGAGGCAGAGACTGCCAAATGTTTCACATTCCTTCTCTATTTGACTGTGTCTATAAACGTGGTGCAACTGTTCCTTGCTTTCTGCACGACAGTCCTGGAAGGAAATTCCCTCCCTTCCTGCCCTCTCCTGGATACTGTCAGTACAGGGATAACTGTGATGTTTGAAATACCAGACAAATCCGTCCCCTGTTACGGGCTGGGCTGGTGAGAGCTGCCGTGTGCTTTCAAGACAGGATATCCCATGTCCTTCTTGACTACAGGATCTCTGCTGTAAGATGTGAAAACACCAACTCCTCTGATTCCTGGCGGGGGGGAATATCTTCTGTAGGATGTAAAACCCACATTCCAGACACAAGTAATGAGCAGCTATTGCAAGTTTGCAAATGGTAATAGTGGTACCATCTGCAGTCGGGCAGAGTGTGGAAACCCATGTTGTAGTAGTACCTCGTTAAAAGTTTCTTAGTTTGACTTTGCAGCTTTCTAGTATGCGGCACTGGAGCAGGAAGAAAGGAAGCATTAAACATGTCTACGCTTGTGATTTAGAGAGAGTTTTGCCCAGAATAAATAGAGTGCATGTCTCAGGATAATTCTCCTACTCACAAGAAGCAGCACATTACCTCCTTTGTGGAATACCTTCTTCAGACATCTGATGCTATTTTAAACTGAACTTTGTGTGCTAGCTTGTTGGAGGCTCCCTCCTTAATCGTTTGAAGGAAAATTAGATCTGGAATCAGAGAAAATACTGCTTAATACTTCACAATACGTTCTTCACCGTTGTGTTTGTAGGTATTGTGCAAACAGAACACAGTTTCATGCTGTATATAGTAGGATTATTAACACTTACTGCTTCTGTATGTGTGTTCTGAATTTGGGCAGGATTTACAAAATCTAACAGATGCCAGTTTTGTTTTATTGTTTCAGTAACCACAAGATGCCTGTTTGTTCAATGCCCATATTGCTGGGAATTTCCCAAGTAGGAGTTGTTCTTGTAGTCTTTCGAAATGAAGTCTCTACTACCTCTGAAGAGAAATGGATGAAATGAGATGTTGAATCACTTTATTCATCTCAGAGTTACGCTGTATTCTTATAACACTCTGAACCTACTTAGAGTGATGCTACACATTTGATATTTATTTTATGTATAGTGGATGCTCCAAGGATTTAAGTATAAACAACATAACATTCTGTTTTGATATTCATGTAAGTAAATTAAATTATGAGCAAAATCCATGTACATCAAATGCAAATTTTAATACGTTGAGAACTGATTTTTCTTTTTTCCACTACAGCTGCTGGTACTATCTTGAGGCATTCATACATTGAAAATGGAGAGAAGTAATTCAGATTCTAAACTGTCATATTTGTTTCCATACAGTATTTTATTCTAAAAAAAAAGTATGTTTCTAACTAGTGAGCTCTCCTTTTTCACTTTGGGAATTGTATAACTCCTATACTGTATGTAACCATCCAACACTGAGAAGTCATCTTATGCTTGACATCAACAACTGTTGGCCATTTTAATATTATTATTGCTACTCCATCTTCCAATGTTGATTTTTAATTTTGTCATAAAATTTTAACAAAATACATTGCCTTTCCCCCCCCTCCTCCCCCCAAGTATGTTATATTAAATAGGTGATAGTACTTGAATTCTTCTAGATGCTTCTCGTTATCTCTACCAAGTAGAGATTGTGGTAGATGGCTGTTTTTGAATTTTATGCGGTAGCTAAATATCAATTTCCATTGGATTCTACTGAGATTTCTTACTTTAATTGATGTCATGGCCTTGAAAATGTCCATAATAATCACTTCCTTTCTGTACGTTTTTTGCAAAGGAGTGTATGGTAGAGCTTACATGCAGTGTGTTAATCCTGTGTATAAAAATGAGACACATTTACTATCAATGTTGTGACATCAAAAAAATAATAATTAGCAATGTTATTCAGGATTTTTTTCCATCATTGATATTAGAACTGGAATGATTGTCAAAAGGTTGATGTATTTTCACAGTACTGGAAGAGGGAAGTATACTTGCTGTTAAAATGTAGCATTTCTGATTTTGCCTTTGGAGATACCACTTGAAGAAAAAAAATGGTTTTAGTCAGATTGCGTTCTCTGCTCTGGCTGTACACCTACCTGGTATCTAAGGCAGAAGTCTCTATGTGGTGTGGGTGAGTTACCTAGACTTATTCCGTAATTCTGTGATTCTTGGGGTTTGACACAAGAAGTGTGAAGAGCACAGCATTCTGTGAAGCCTAGAGGTTTGATGGAACCAGCCTGAATGTGAATTTGGAATAACATAGATTTACAAGGCAGATGATAGGTTGATACTGTTTATCACCCTAGAAAGCTAGCTGTCGTTCAATACTAACGTAATTGGTAGTACCCGTATTAAGCGTTTCAGTATACCAAATGTAAAGGCAATTTACTCTCTTCTAGTTAGGATGTTTTTTGTGATTATGCAAGAAATAGTTCATATTCTGTTACGGAGTAGGGGGAATCATATTTATTGTCAGAAATATTTCTCTTGAAAGAGGAGACCAATAATGCAATAGTGGTAGGAAGGAAACTCTGGCATAGGTCTTAATGTGAGTGGAAAATGGGATATGAACCAAGGTCCAAATATGGGTTCCTTATCCATAAAACATATTGGTGTTCTGAACAAGATTAAAAGAGTCTAATAATGAAATTACCCCTTCAGCAAGCTGTTTTTTCAATATTAAATTACTCTTCAGTTTCTCTTCACTTCTCCTGAAGGTAAAATTAAAAAAGGTTGAACGTTTTCATTTATGAACAGCTAAATTACCATAGATTACTGTTAAGGTTTGATATCAGGCCAAAATTCATTTTTACTTGATGTCTAGTCTTTAAGAACAAGAGATGTCTGATGGGGTACCCACTCTGTTGAGTGCCTGCCAAATCTTGTATGTCAGCATTCCCTCTGATCTTTTAATGGGGGTTAAAAGGAGAAAACCAAGGTTTTTATTACAAGTGGAAAGTAGTTAGCAATGGGGAGATTTAGTTTTCTTTTAGTTATTGTAATGATCGTAGTGCATCAAATACCATTTTATTTTTATAGGAGCTTTTCTCTTTTTTTTATCTTTTTCTTGAACGCTGAAATATTGTAGAGAATAGCAATGGGAAACATCTAGGAGTTTTTGTTAGATAACAAAATGCTTTAAAAATATTCTTTGAAGTACACAAACGGATGGTAAGCTGCACTGCACAGTTATTTTGGGATGCCATGAAAGGCAGCATTTTGGCACCTTTATAAAATGCCTTTCTTAGCAGTGGGGGTGTGTTTGTTGTTTGGTATCTGCTCCCACTACGGTCACGATGCCATCCAATCCCTTTGGTGGAATGTGCTGGGAAACAGCCCATGAACTGCAAAGCAAACCTCTGTGTTTTTCCTTTGTGATTCCTGTTAAGGCAACGTCCTGGGTACGTTAACTAGACAGATGTACTTGGTGAAAAATTATGCTGTCTTTTTCTACAGTACTTAATTCAGGCTATAATCCTCTCCAGGATCTAGAACCTTTTAAAACTGAGCAATATTGTTTTCCTTTTTATTACAGTCTACTTCTGTATAATATCCCTATCTCATCTGAACTAAATCCTTCTGGTTTGGGTGGTTTTGATTGTTCCGTGTTCCCCTCAGCAGCACTGTGGAACCTGATTTGTCTTGCATCATACTCCTGCAGTGGGGAGGAGAAACAGGCTGCAGCTCTTCCTGGGAGTTAGGGGAATCTGTGATCTCTTCTGACCAAATGACATGAAATGTGAGACAGCTAAAGTTGCTTCTGTAGTTGGAATATGAAAGCTGTGCTTGGGAAAAGGAGGATTTTCAATTGACAGCAATAACGAGGGTTACTGTATCAGCGCATAATGGGTAAGAGTTCAGTATGTGCTGCTGGGAAACAGTTGCATATAGCATCAGAATTCATGCAGCATGTGTCAAACAGTGGTTGTTGTCAAAATCAGGTGTAAAAAAAAAAATTAAAAAATCCATGTTTAACTTCAGAAAAATCACATAACCATCTGTAGGTGGATGTATGGCATAATCATGCATACAGATTCCTGTGTATTTCAGAGAAAAATTTGCGCTTCGTAGTACTAACAAACAGGGAGGGGAGGGGGGGAAAAGCTAAATTGTAAGAACTTCAGTTAATTTGGACATTCTTTTAAACTCATCTTTTGAAAACATTTTCCTACATTGGGTGTTCAATTTTTTTTCTTTCAGATGAGGCAGAAAAAAATTACCTGGGAGCGCTGTATTTCCTAAAACTGTGCATGTGTGTTCCCCATTTGGTCTGAGCACAAGCATGCCAGCTTGTTGTCTGAGAATGTTTGCAAGCGTTCTTGCTGTGCGTTGCTGATTGAACCGCTGGTGTTGTAGGAAGCGGTTCTCATGGCATCATCTCTGGTCAGTCAGAGCCTTTCCATACAATCTGTGTGGTTCGGAGATGTGTACCTGTCATAAGGAAACTGTTCAAAAATCTACAGGTAACATCCATTAATCCTGTTAATGACTATTGTGAGCATTGTCTGTTCATTGGGTTTTAATACCCATATGCTGTTTCTGGACCTCGTGACTCTGCTTGTTCTAAGAAGCATGCTGCGTAACTGTACTATAAGTGAACACATGGTGCTTCTGCTGCTGTTTGATCTCAAGGGGTAGAAGGGATGGCAGAATGTGTGAGCAGAAAGCATGCTGAGTACATCCTTGGAAATGCCTTGGGTTGGCAGCAGCTCAGCGCATTCAGGAAGGGGCTATCATTCCCCTAAGGACTGCCTTTGTGTCTCACAAGTTTACAGAAAGCACTTTTGGTCATCTAAAATAGCAGTGTGGTACTGAGATGCTTTTGCTCTTGGGGAAACTCTGTCCTGGCCCTCGGGCTCTCTCTGGCTGCTGCTGCTGGCAATCCTCTTGGGCAGCAGGGAGCATGCAGGGCTCGTTTTTTGCCTCCCTGAAGCTGCTGGGATAGCTGTGGTGCTGCCCTAGCTCTGGTGGGGACAGGGTGATTTTTCCTTTCCATGGCAGCTTGTCGGTGAGCTTGCACATCTCGCTTTGTTAGTAGATGTTTAGGCAAGAGTCATTTGCACGGCTGGAGGAAAAGACAGAAGCTGTATAAAACGTGCGGATGATGTAATGTGGGTCAGACCCCTGCAGAAAGAGGTGTCAGAGATGTAATGTTGATTTTATGTGCCATAGTTTTTTCTGGATGCGGTTCCCATTGTACCAAGTTGGGAGGAGGAGATGCCTAATTTTTAATACGAGCAGTTTACAACCATTCACATTTAAACAGTTTATAGGATTCTTGGTAACAAAAGGTGGTCTAATTATAGAGGAAAGGAAAACAATATAGTGAGGATATTTACAATGTGTGACCTATTTGAATTATGATCTTGTTAACTATACAAAAAATGACAAAAAACAGAACCATCCCAGTGAATTAAACGTTTAGCCTTTCATTAATGAACTTTTTTAATATAGAAGATATGGAGGAGGTTATTTTTTTCCCCTTTAACATCAAAAGAAGGTTGCACTTTGAGTGAACCTGTACTTTCTTAAGATTCAGCGCACTAGATTTCAAACTGGAAAAAAATGACAATATTTTTTCTTTACAACTAGCCCACACTAGAGTGTTTAGTTTCTGCCAGTAAATCACATGCCAGGGTTTCTACTGCCCTTTTAAATCAATTGAAGGTGTGATTCCTTTCCCTGTGATTTTTGTTTGACTTCCCTTTTGTAGTTGATCTTAATTGTTCTTATTTGCAGGCTTTAAATGTTGATGGACTGTGTCATTTATAACCCTTTTTCATTGCACAATGACCTTCATAGGGAAATTTCATACATGTTTTCACTGAGCTTTGGTTGTGTTTTTTTCGTTTCTGTGCGTGTGAGTGAAACTGGCAATAAAAAATGACTGTGCAGAAGTATGGCTTTCAGATTAAAGCAATGTTATAAAAATCTGGTTGCACTATAGGGGAAACATTTCAAAATGTTTGCAGACCTGCACTGAAACTGTGCTAATGCAGGTGGCTCAATGTGGTGACCTCAGTGAATGAGATTTCTTGTTTCTTTTTTCTTGGATAGAAACTGAGTTTTGTCCTACTGTTGTCAACTAGCATTTATGCTATTGCAGTTGTAGTACTTCTGCTCTTTGTTTTTTCTTATTCTTCTGCTTGATGGGAGGAGTTTCCACATGTACAGGTGGAGGTGCAAAGAAACCTCACTCCCCTCTCCATTAGATGATTAACTGGTCACTCTGTGAAGATTTTTAAAAAATATATATTTTTTTAAATGGGCTGTGGAGAAGTGTTGAAGATAGGGGAATGGAGTTTGTTGCGCTGCAAGGATAGCAGTTTTAGGCGTGCTCAGCATGAGTGTTGATAGAAGCACCCTACCCAAGTCAGCATGTAGCTGGGCTCAGGCATGCAGAACAAAGCAGAAGTACGTTGGATGTAGTTCTAGGATGGTCACAGCCGTATTTTCAATGGTTCTTAGCTTTAAGTTAGAGGTGAAGTCCGGAACAAATGGTTTGCTCTGGTTATCTTCAGTAGCAGTCCTTCGTTTTTGACCCCATCTACTCTATGCAGGTTTTGAATTACAGATTTTCTAGCAAATAAGGCAGAGCTTGTGAAAGCTTTAGTACTTGGACTGGGATGCTGTAATGTAAATTTGCCCTCCTTGCTGAAGGTTGATAACATCAGCAGCTCATCTTAGAGAACAAGATGACCCCTTTCCCTCTTGGGAAGATGCATCTCAACTGTTTCAAGTTAGAAAAACATGAACTAATTTGGATTTAGCTAATTTATGGCTGTACGAGAACACAACTTTCTCATCTTATTCTTCCTTTGCTGTACTTTTGAGAAGCCTGTTCCAACTTCTGTTTTTTCCTTATTCTTCTTTTGGCCAGGATGACATTTAGATGTCCGTGTTCTCTTTTTTTGTTTTCTGTTTTTCTAGGAAACAAGGCAAAACAAGTGCTTTATCTCTTTTTCTCTCTTCACATCCAGCTTTTAAGGAGAGAAACAAAACTTTTCTGGATGAAGAGCCTTTAGGGAACAAGAAGGGATAGTGGTATAATCTAAACCCTTGTTGAATACTGGAGAACCCAGGGGGAGAAAAGTCCCTGAGTTACGAATGACTTAGGGATGGTTCTCACCACTGTCTCATCAAGGAATTTCTGTGTGCTGCCTGGGAATAAGTGAGAAATACTGTAAAGATGAGGCTTTTGCTGCTGAGTTTGAAGTGCTGGTATGATGCTAGCAGAAGTCCAGTACACAAAAGCAGAAATGGAGTATGTAGGCTGCACATTATAGAAGGAAACATTCATCTCATTAGTTAAAGGACTGACTGCTTTCTCATGAATTAGGCAGAATAATCTCTGACAGTAATTTGGATGAGTGTATCTGAAAGTGATAGAGATGTTTTTCTTTGACGGTATGCAAGCTAAGTGGTAAAGAGGCTGCAGTGTCTCAGTCCTGTCATTAGTGTTGTGAGAGTGCACTTCTTTTAGGAAGCAAAATGCTACTTCAGTGCCCATTACTGCAATCTGACATGCAGTAACTCCGCATTTTTATTGCATAAATAAACAGAGGTTTATACTACTATGGCTTTGGCGCGGCTTCTAAGCTTAATCAGAAGATATCCTTCAGGGCTAATGGGGAAATTAAGGATTTTTGTGCTGCTGATGGTTCAACTGGCATTGCATTTCCTGTTGAATCATCCTGAGGTTTATTGGTGATTGAAAGCAGCGACAAGAACCTAACCTGCAGTTCCATGGTAGAGCAGTTTAGAGGGAAATAGGAGGAAACTCCATTTGATCTCCCTTCTATCTGTACTGTCTTTATTCAGTAGCTCTGCCTGGTTCTGTTCTTTCTTTTTTTTTTTCTGAGCAAAAATGGGTGCATTACACGTAAAAATACCATGTTCTGGGGATACAGCCCATTTAGTGCTGGCAGTTTAGCAAAGCTGAACTGAAGTGTTTGGCTCACGGTAGCATTTTCTTCGATGATAAGCTCACGCTCCAACCACTCTCTCGTAAATTAAGCCAGTTTTGAGTGGGATAGCTATCATTTACTACTACTTTGAGGTAGGGCAAATACAAGGAAAAAATTGTCCTGCTTGTTTAGTATGGACAGATTAAGGCTGAACTCTGGACTTGCAATTTCCACACGACTCTCTTCTCACTGGATGTTTTTTTTTCTTATCTTTGCACTGTTGCACTTTCTTTCATGCTGACATCTTTATTTTACATTCTGCTGAGAGAAGGTAATGATCAGGACTGCATCATATAATTTATAAAAGGTCATTTCACCCCTGCTAAGAGACTTTACTGTCTGTGTGTTGTTGTTTCCAGACTCGGGAAAATGACTTAATTGACCAGACATGGAAATGGCCATTAGTCTTTGTCCTAAATCTAGACCACAACGCTGGCTTTTGTTTGACAGTAGCCCGAAACATAAGGTTCATACTATGGGAATGAGGTTGCTAGAAGGAGCTGTAGCATCCCTTACGAACAATTACTATCAGTAATTCTGACTGGAAGAAATCTGTGGAGGAACATCGTAAATCACAGAGATTAAATATGTTCCTCATATTTCTAATAAAAATTGTGGAGAGCTCATTGGGATGTATTGCACAGCAGAGTGGTTCTCTGTGATGGTCTTCTTAAAAAGAACTTTGCTGTAAGTAACATTGCAGAAATCAGTAGGTAGCAAAACTTTGCAAGATACAAAAACACAGATTTGTCTGTTCACTTAAAAAATTACTTAAGACTGTAGTGCATGTTGTAGAGCTGTACGTATGATGTAGTAAAGACTGAACACAGTTTTTAGTGTTTTCTGCCTCAGATTCTTAATGTAGAACATAAGAGTTTGCCTTAGTAATTATTCCACCAAACTCCTATCACAGGTATTTTTACTTTAAATTTCTTTTGCTGCCTCTTACAATGGTATTGGTATGATATTGCATGTATTCCTCATAGAGGACCTGTTATGGGACTCAGATTTTTACTGTGGGGTTTTGTTCTCAAACCCAGGAGCTGAATTGTGAAACCAGTGACAGATTACTTTTCCAAAATGTTCATTAGGTATTCAATTTGGAAAGAAGAAAGCAGTGGATCAGAACTTAATTATAATTCACTCTACTGCTTCATTCTGCTATTTTGTTGTTCCGCTATCTGTTTAGTCACTGTGATCTGTAGTCTAGCAGGTGTCAATTTTAAAAGTAGGATTGTAGTCCCTTTTCTTCCACAGCATCTAGCATCTGTATATGGTTTGTAGAATAGTGGTATTTAGTGTATTGCCCCTAAAGCTGAAGTCTTAAGAGAAGCGAGATGGAAAAAACCTGCTATAGGTTGTGTCATAAATACCTTATAACCTTTCACATAGTCTAGGTGTTCAGCTTCCCCTCTTTTCCCAAGGCTACTTTAAATTTTCTTCTTTGGTGGCGCAGTAACAATCTGGTGGCTTCCCATGTTATTCTCTAACTTAAAGCAGCTGAATGCATGCAGAGCTATTGGGAATCAGAAGAGCTTTGTAACCTTCACTTACGAGTTTGTCTGTCACCATCAGAAGTTTCACATTCCAGAATGGGAGAGCTGAATTATCCCAAATGATTGGGAAACAGAAGTGGTTTTGTTAATAGATATTTGCTCTGTAATTACAGAAGGTAGATGAGGTGTATGAGGACAGCAAGAAAAATTGACTGAAAACAAACAATAGCTTGGACCTTTGAAAACAGAAAGTGGTTGTGCTGTATTTCCACCATGCTAAAGAATGAGATGCTACTGTGCATGCACACTTCTCGCGATGGAGACTTCCACCATAGAGCAGATGCAGTGAAAAGCTTTCCCAGGATTCTGGACAAGGATGCTTTGGGGAGCAAGAGGCTGCCGGAACAAGCTATTGCCAGGTTTAAGTTTTGAATGCTGCTCCTTTTGTCTTTATAGTTATTCTGAAATAGGTCATGGGGAATCAAAAGGGGGGAAGCCTCATCTGCCTCAGGTTAACATCATTTCTGTGCTTTCCATAAACCCTATGGGTAGAAGAATTAATAAACCGTGAAAGTGGTGACGTGCCAAGCAATTTTCAAATTATTTTTGTCTTAATAAAATGCACATGCATATTTAATTACAGTAAAACTTAAATAGTCCTTCCTAGAAGATGACAACAACTGGTTAGTTCCTTAGGTCCATAAGCTACAAAAGCTGAAGACCAGTGTATCTCCTTCCAGTTGCCTTTGGATGTGTTGGCAGGTCTATGCTACAATTCGACCATGGGTTTGAAATCTCAGATACAAGTTTCCAGAAACTGAAACAAAACCCAGTGGACACAACAGTGAATTTAAAGTACTGTGAAATTCTTCTGATGAGGGATTAGGCTATGTGGCTCAGGTTTGACACAGTGGAAACAAGTCCCGGTGCTCTTCCCCCATAGTTGCTGGAGGTCTGTGAATTGAAATTACTGGCCAGTCTTTCTTAAATTAGTGGTAGAGTTTTTGAGTTACCGTTCCCTGTCTTGAATTTTTGTAGAATTCTATATCTCATCCTCTAAAGCATTCCTAGATTATAAGTAACCTGCTAGATTGTTGCTTCTGTGTTAGTCTTCTGTAGAATTTGCAAAACTCTCTCTTGAGAATTGCTGGAGTATGGTTACAGAAGAGCTGAATCCATTAGGTTTAGTCCAGGTTTATGAGAGTTCATGGGGGTAAGGAGCTGCTACCATGAATTCATTTGTCAACTTCATAAAGTTTGTAATTACAACTGGCATTTCTTAGCCTGTTGATATCTGAAAAGAGATATTATTTGTGACGCTTGTAGTTGGAGAGTTCAGGGTAGGGGAATGTAAACCATGTGATTAAAGCCTGCTGTGCTAATTGTTTTACTCTTGGGGAAAAAATACATTAATGTTTTATTTGAAAATATTTCTGTTAAAATGCTCAGAGGAATGTTGGATGACTTCAAATAAATAAATAAAGCGGAGCTGTGATAATTACATTTTCTATTTGGCTCTTGAGTGCCAGTACTTCTGTTTAAAATGGCTACAAATTGAATCCGAGCAACATTTAGCTTTGCTTACGTTAATAACTGTGCCTTACTCTTTCAGAACTTTCAGGCAGCTGGTTTAAATAAATGCATATTTCCTTTAATAGCCTTCCAATGTATTTAACTACTATTAGACTTTTCTGAGGCTTCTTGATGTGAAGTTCCCTTCTACCATCATTAATATAATTGCAGCAGGGAATTACAATATTTAGTGCTCCCTAAATTGTTTTAATAGGGTTAGAGTATGTGTTTGTTCTTCTTGAAACTCCATTTGAATTTCTGACTTCCTCGAGCACCTGAAGAGAGACTTAGTAACCATGTTAGTCTCCTGAGGCATGATCCAAAGCTGATACAAAAGCACTTGCTGACTTGGGAGCCCTGCGGCTGTGGGAGAGTTCCTTTTTCAGCTGATAGCTCTACTAGCAATTTTTTTGTGTGTCACAGTAGCAGATATGAGGCTATTTAGGCTGGGAACAGAGACACTACTCGTTTGTTTTCATACCTTTGCTTCTGTAGCATCTCCTCCAGGAAATAAATACTTGTATTACTACATCTTGTGTCAGGTAATACACCTGCATAAAATATATATGTATTCCTTGGCAGTGTAAGGCTTACCTTCAGTCTGTTACAACTCAGCTTGAAAACAGTGTTGTAATGCTAAGAGAGAGCAGGGAACAGAGGGATCTGGAGGTAAAAGAGAAGTTGTTTTTGTTGTTGTTTTTTTTTTTCTGTAGCTCATAAAGCAGATATCTAGATTGATTTCTCCTTTCTCTGCCTTACCTTTTGTCCTTCTAATAATTGTCTACTCTGGTTCAATTTGGAGTTCTGAGTTCTGATGTAGAGCAATGTTTTTGAAGGGAATACTGGTAAGAAATTTTCTTTGTCTGAGATTGTGACTGCTGTAGAAATGGAGATAATTTTAACATTGAGCACCATAGAATGTATTTAAGCAACCATATTGTTTTGTCAGATAAGAAACCCTAGTTCCTTTATACACACACTGAGAGATGTCACGTTACATCTGTGATGTGCCTCAATTCTGTTAAATCACAACTGTGTGGTTTATAGTGTGCCCTCCTCTATAATTTGTGTAGAATGGAGTTCTTGGCTTCACCTAAGAAAATCTTGTACAGATGGTGGGTTATCTCAAGATCATGATTCTTAAAGTGAGATCTTTTGAACTTCCTGGAAAGCTTTCTCATCCCCAAGGAGAGTGAATGGTGGGTGTAGAACTGGTTGTGTTTACTCATTGCTAAATTCTGAAAATCAGGTATTTGAATTATTATTCTTAAAAGAAACCCAATATAAAGGAGAAACTGTTTCATGTGGTATTACCTCTAGATAACTTTGGAAAATGGTTAATGAAGTTCTTTTGTATGTAAAGCTTATAAAATATGAATACAGAATCACAAGTTCGGACAGACTTCAGACAATCTTCATCTCATGTTGCTGTGTTCATTAAAGCAACATTTCACTCCAAAGTAAAGTTGTAAACTCCCAGCTTCAGAAGCTGATAAACGAAATACCGAAGTGCTTATATTGTCAAAACACCATAACTGGAATCCATTGTTAATACCATGAGCAACTGGAAGTGTATTTTATCTGCACTGTAGTGCAGGCTTGCCTCTGTAGCTGAAGGCACTACCGATCAGTAGGGTTTGTAGAGACCCTGAGCACCATCAAGAAGGCATGTATTTTTAAAGATAATAAAAATCCTCGAAATGCCTTGTTACTGTCTCCCTGTCTTGATGATGTATTTGTCCTCATCGTTCCAGAATACTGTACAGTCGTCATGTTTAGCACATTTAAAACTCACTGCCACCATAAAGGCGTCCTCAGAGGAGCGCTCCGAGCTCCTTCAGTGCTCTCCAATCTCCTATACAGTGTCCACTGTAGAGGACACTCTGTAGCTGCAACATACCTGTTTGCAGCGCGTTCATACAGAAAGCAAATGAGCTTAAATGAGGTATTGTTTGTACAGCAGGTTCTCTTTGTGTGGAAGTAAGGCCTGAATGATATGAATGTGGAGCAAGATATATGTGGTAAGATGTGTAATAAAAATCAAATCGATACCCATAGTAGTGAAAGTTCCAGTAGTTAGGCTTTTGAGAAGGACTTCAGCAATCTTAGTGAAAATACTTTGTCTAGAGCGCGTGGTCTTGTAACTCTCATAGCTGCTTGTTTTCTGAGCCACTGGTAAAACAATGCAGAGTGTGGCCGCTTTAGATACATCTGTCCTGACGGTTGGTTGTTGACAGCAGGTATTTCCGTCTTCACAGGGATTCCTAAAATCTTGCCGTTTCTACTGAGACCCAAAGGATGATCCCTTTGTAGTTAAAAACACTTTACTGAAGGGAGTACACCATTACTGGGAGGTGAATGGCCATGGCAGGAGTTCCTGCATTCGTGGCAGGCTATTATGGGCCACACGGAGGGGCTGAGTGCATGGGCTTTCCCATTTCCATAAGGTAGTTCCAGTAGATACCTAGGAAGTGGAAGTGAGTGGAAAACATGAAAATGGGGCAGAATGTTACACTTGCTTTGTGCAACAATCAAGGTGATGGGAGCTGATGAGCTCACAGTATTTATGTACATACTCATACGTCTCGGTGTTTGTATTAAGCCTGCTGTTGTCCCTCACAACTGTTTCCTTGATGTTATTTTGCTGATTTCCTGTTCCTCACAAATGGGATGCTCACCTTCTTGCGCATTCCCATCTGTGTCACTCTTCACTGTGTAATCACTTAGTACAAAGGTGAGCAGAGTTAAAAATTTTAATTTTGATCTTGGTTGAAACTTTCGTTGAATTCTGACTCAGAGGGGAAGCGTGTTCTCAGAGGCACTGACACCCTGTCCTCCCTTAGCCGCAATGTATTACTTATCAGAGGTCTTGTTTTTGCCTCATGAACTTTTCACAGAGCAAATTACCATTTATCTGAGGCTTTGGAGGGTACAGTTCCTGTGTGCTTCATTTTATCCTGGCTGATAAACTCCGTAATGACAAATTAATTGCTTCAATTTCTGACTGCTCTGCTGGAGAGGTCTGACCCCTGAGTCCTTCTGCGTGACAGCAGCAGTATTTTGAAAAGTAAAATCCCTCCTCTCGTTCTGTGGCTGCTGCCCAGCATAGGCTGCCTCTTTCCTATGGTGGCAGCTATTTTGAGGGTTGAACTTCACTCTCAGTTAACAATATGCTGTGGCTTGCAGCTGGTGGCAAGCAGCACCTGATTTCTCAAGGCAGCCTGTGTCTGTCTGTCTGCTGCTGGTTGTTTCAGAGAGGGGAGCATCTGAAGAGCACTCTTTGACTAAACCTCCTGTGTTCTGCTGCTAGTGCTGTTGTCATTGCCTGCTGGCGCAAAAGATGAATGTAACGCATCGCAAGTGTCCTAACAATGAATGCCTGCAGTTCTGTTTGCACCTAGTTCTTAGCTAGACTCAGTTCTTCCAGCACAGCTTTCACTTCATCTGTTTGTCTGATTTTTTTGATCCCAGGGCCTCCATTGTTTGCTCTTATCATGTGTGTTACTCTTCAAAGGCAATAAGATTTAGCTGTGGTATGGATGGTTGTAGGATGAACCCCTTTGTTCATCTAAGTTTGTGCCCGAGGCTACAGCACATAAAACAAATCCATCTTAATAACTGTCTAAAAGACCTGGAAATCTGTTTTGTTAGTACCTGTTCCTTTCTTGTAGCTCTCATTTTGTGTTCATTTTGTCTTCGGATAGTATTGCTTACTCTCACAGACTAGGCGGGAAACAGCAACAAAGATGGAGATATTTTCCCATGTGACATGCAGAACTTAATCCTTATGTATAGCGTGCTGCAAGTAGAATTCACATAGTTACATTCTTTCCAAACTTGTGGAGGAGAAAGTATCAAAGTAGGTACAGTTTTTCCACAATTCATTCTGCAGTTTTGAGTTGGTAGAATGCACTCTGCAAATTCCAGAAGTCGCAGGAAATGAAGGGTAAAAATCTTATGCTCGGCTCCAAATTATTTACTTCTGTAAATTAAATTTGGTTTTGCAAAATTATGGAATTCAGAAAGCTGTTTTTTCCCCATTTGTGATCTTATCTTGGGCTGCAGTTCTTGCAGACTGTTACTGTACCTTTTGTTCCAGTGCAGCCTTTGTCTGGTTTATTTTTGAAGCTGCGGAAGACTGGTTACTCATCTGAAAAAGAGAGCTGCTTTCTGTCCTGGCAGTATCTAAGTTCGAATGTCTGGCTTGACTGCTAGGAAAGTACCTGATTGTTTGGCAGGTCAAATACAGACCTAAATTTTGACCAACTATTTTTAGTTGATTTTCAGATTTCCTCTGAATTAAAAAAAAAAATAAATTTTAAAAAGTGCTGCATGGCTGCCGCAAGCAGATGGGAGGGGAGACAGAGCAACATGAGAATGGGCAACATAAACGAGAGTTATGGCAGTTCTCACACGCTGAAGTATGTTCAGGTTGAGCTTGCAGCCAAGTGCCAGTAGCTTGTCAGGTTCATGAAGTTCCAGGCATAGTGAGACTGCAGCAGCTGCACTGAGGATGCCCATTCCTGAAACTGGGAGCCCTCCTAGAAACAGGAGGCTTCTGTGGGATGTGGCTGGCAACAGTGACAGGGGCAGGAACACTGCTGCATGCTCTATAGAGTGGAAAGTTCCTTACTATCTGATAATGTTGAGCACAAGGGAGAACTGCGTCAGTGCTGCTCACCACGGTGAGAGCTGAAGAACGACCCACCACCTAGAAGATGCAACTCTTCCAGGACTGGTGTTTCCAGGAAGCCTGCTGCTTGTTTCAGTAGGCTAAATCTGAGATTCCATCTTAACCATTTTTTGATGGAAATACATACATTTTTAGTTGCATTTTTGTTATTCACATAGTTAACTTTCACAAATAAACAAACTGCTAAAATAAACAAACAAACTAAGTATTCTTTTTCTGGTTGAAGCCATTTTTGCAAAAATCGGAATACCTATATTTTGTGCTGCATATTTCTGACTGGCTAATGTAAATGGTGTGTTGGAGTTGAGTATTTTTCCAAAGAATGCATCACAATTTTGGAATTACAGATATAATCTAGTTGCTAGTTCTTTTTTTTGGCCAAAAATCCTATTCAAAATGCTCATTCTATATTAGTCTCATTTTGCTTGTTTGTTGTTTTTGTTAGTTGTTTTTTTTGTTGTTGTTGTTACTTTGATTTCAGTAATCCTTCCTTATATACAGCTGGATGGTGGTAAATTGTATTCCATGGTAAATTATTTTGGAACATCATTGAAGCTTTAAAAATAATGGGGCTTGTATTAAAAGGAGTTCATGTGGTCCTTGTTTGCAGAAGAAGTAACAGTATGCGTGATTGTGATTACAAAAAACATGAAATTAAATCGGAAAATGCGTTCGTCTAATAGCTTCATGTTCTTTTGGTCTGAACTCATTCTCTTTGTCAGATTTGTACTTCAAGAATGTTTCAGAGTAGAGAGAGCTGATCTTATGGGTCTGGCAGAAAATAAACACAGGAGTAGTTGAAAAGTTTTTGGAAAAATACAACAAGAAATAAACGCTGACAGTGCCCAAGGCTGACACAGACTAAGCTGGGAAATTTTGAGCTGGGAAGGGCTTGAGGAGGGACTTTCAGAGGTTGGTTTCTGTTAAATAGATAAGTGCAAAATTATCTGGCATGTTATTCTCTCCACTCTTGTTTAAATGTAAAGGAGATGGGTTAAAGAAATACTAGTGTTTATTTAAGGGGGGAAAAAAAGCAGGAAGAAAGATTTTTGCTAAATTGCATCTCCTTCAGTGTTCTTGTTGTCAAGATCCTCTTCTTGCAAATGAAAGACTGTTTGTTTATGACATTTCCTTGTTCTATAGCTGTGTGACAGATGACTTTTAAAATACTGAGCTGCCTGAGACCTATAACCGTATCATAGAATGATCTCTCATTGAGCTTCCATTTTCTATTGCCAGACTGGTTTTAGTCATATTCTTTCCATTTGGAATGGCATTTGTGTTCTTTGTCTGCTTTTGGAAACATTCTTATTTTGTAACTTTTTTAAATAACAAGTTGCATGTGATTTTACAGAAAGTAAGGAAAAAATGTGTTTTCCTGATGTTAAACAAAGGAAATCTATTTCATTCAGATGATTCGTATCTCTTTCTTGGAACAAGTCTTGGAATTTACCAGAGAGCGAAGAGGACTTGGTTTCATGAAAACCGTTCAAATTTGGCAAGATTATATGTCTCTGGGAATTTGTCACTGTTTGTTTTCACCCAGCAGATTTGTTAAGAAATGGTAAAGAAGCAAAAGTTTCTAAAAGTTCTTCAACTTCGTAAAAAGCTTTTTGTTGCAGATACTTTAAGAGAGCTGCCTTGCAACTCTTCTTCTAGGCTGCTGGAGTCTCCTGGTCTCCCAAGTATAGAATGTGAGCACTGTAGGCTCGTTCTCATGTTTCTGTCTTAATCTAACCAAAACATGCATGGCAGCATGAACTACCTTATGGACTGTACATATAATCAGTTACTGCCAAAATACAACAAAGTGTTGGTTTTTTCTTAGTTTAATAGTGCAAAACCCTAACTTTGTCTGGAGCTGTCAGATTGGCCTTTGAAAAAGACAGGCTTGGAAAACATAGGTTCTTATTAATAACCATGAGATTCCTACTGACATCAAAGTTTATTTAAAAAACAAACAAATGGTTTCAGATGTATATTGTAGAGTATCTTGAGCTGGAAGGGAACCACAAGGATCATTGAGCCCAACTCCTAAATATCTCCTAATATTTGTAATACCTCATATTAACCAGAGTGGTATCAATACCAAAACTGATTTAAAGTTTTGTCCCTTTGTTGATTCTGGCCCTTAAAGTCTTTCCTCCATCTTCTATATATATAAAGGAAAATCTGCAGGTTATGGTCCCATTTCTAGCATGTGTGTGCCTCATGTAGTAATTGTGAGGTCATCAATGCTTTTTTTTTTCTCCCCAGGAAAAACAGGTCAATTGGTGCAAGGAACACACAAATGAGTTGCGTATCCATTGTGTCATCAAAACTATATGCGTTTAATTGTGTGTGTGTGTGTTCATTGATTAAAAGACCAATCAGCAATGCATTTTCTAAAGTCTTCCAAAACCTTCTAAATATGGTATTTGACTCCTCTAGTTTTACATTAAACTCATCCCTTGGATATACTTTTCAGTCACACAGGATGGCAGACGATTGTTTATAACATAAAATGTAAATCTCCCCCCCCCCCCAACCCCAATAGAAAATAAATGAAAACTGAAGGTTAGATGCAATAACACCATTACTTATGCAGACGTATC
The DNA here is from genome assembly GCF_002078875.1 of Numida meleagris. Classification (NCBI taxonomy): domain Eukaryota; kingdom Metazoa; phylum Chordata; class Aves; order Galliformes; family Numididae; genus Numida; species Numida meleagris. Next base: position 32,970,461 of record NC_034410.1, on the reverse strand, counting down.
CATAACAACTGGTACTTACCTCAGTGCTTTCTGCTCAGGGATGATGAGTCTATATATACACTGGTTTTTCTCATCAAGGCATACTGTATCCCTTGTGTTTTCATAAAGCACTGTAATTGGAAATAGTCTGACAGAAGCTTTCCAAGTCTTCATCTTGGCAATGAATCTGGCTGCAAAGTGATTCTGGTTATATGAAGCATTTGAAACTGTTTATCTCTCACCGCTGGTATTCATTGATTTGTTTGTATTTCTTCAGTGTCTCCTCTAGACCTATAAAATCTGCAGTGCTTCAGCAGACATTTTGCCAGGAACACCACGGTGAACTCAAACTGAGTGCTTCTTATTTATTTTATTTTTCTTTTTTGCAGTGATGGTGGTGGGTTTGGGTGTCATCTCCCTTCCCCCTCTCCTTCATCTCTCTGTTTTGGTGGCTCCAAGCATTTGTCGACCACTTAATGTTTGGATACAGTCGGTGTACATTCACAGGATAGGATCTTTTACATTTTCTCCTCAGCGCTGTACCTTACAGCTTGAGTTCCTTGCATCTTTATTTACACTTGGTACATTGTGAAGTATGAGTGTCATCACTACTGGTAATGGTGTGGGCAAACTGCATTTTGTTTTTGTTGTAACTGTGAAAAGAGTGTTTATGACAAGATTTTTAAGTACAGTTACTCTCACATTTCTGTTAGTTGTGCCAGCATATTACATATATAAACTGCATATAAAGAGCATAAAGATTCTGATTTTATCCACAGTAGACAAGTGGAGTTGAGGTGTGTTTTTATGTTTTGCCCCTTGAATTAAAAATGTAAACAGATACAGCAGACAAAAGGTGAATGGGACAGGAGACTCTTGGTGAATTGAGCAAAGACTGTCAGGACCGTTTGTCAGGACCGTTAAGCTGTCTGTGGCTGAGCTGGAAATAGAAATTGTAGCCCTTGATCCTAGCCAGTGCAGAAACTTCATTCTGTTATTTAAAATTGGGATCAAAATTAACTTTGGTTACTTAATTTTTCAAGATGAACTTTACCATTAGCGATGGCAGGTTAAAACAATGCTTTGAATGTAATGTTTTTCCCATTGCCCCACAAAATTTTTTTCAACTTTGCCTTACACATAAAGGAGTGAAGTTTCTGGTTATATGAAGATCCTTATCTCTGGATGGAAAACAACATCCAGAATCTCTTAGTTACACTGGAGACCAGAACTATATCCAGCATTGCTCGAAGAAACAAAAAAGGATAGAACATTGTGTCATCTCCTAGTCTGTTCAACGGCATCCATGAAATGCTCCATCTATTTCACTTCTTAGCAGACGTAGGGATACATTATTGTCCCCATGTCCACTATTCCAGATAATATGCTGGCTGTTAGGTACTCTTCTTCATTCCAGACGAGCATAACTGGAATTAAGCCCCTGGAAATGGACTGTTCATGGGTGTTTGCTTACAGAAATGTAACCATGGTCCATCTACTGATGACATCCACTCACATTTCCTAACATTCTCCTCTTACTTTTAAAGTCCGAGTCTCAGTGAAACAGCTGAGTAACAGTTGCAGCTATTCATCAGTTTGCCAGAAAATTCAAGGACCCTGTAACTGTCACAGCATATACTGCAAACTTCCTTTCCTCTACCACTCCAAAGTTGCTCTTAAATCATAGAATCATAGATTCTTAAATAGTGTATACCAGAGATGCATAGGTAACACATGAAGGGAACTACAACTGTATTGAGCTGTAGAAAAAGTAGTCTGCTCCTTTCTTTTTTGTTGTTGAATTAAGTGATCAGCTGGAAATGAAGAGCCATTTAAACTCTCTGTGAGATCTTAAAGTAAGCTGATTATCTTTTCCATAGCTTCCCAAGATTTTCATGGCTGTGTGAGGATGTGTATGCATGTGGATTCCACAGACCTCTAGATGGCATGCTGATCCTTTTGACAAATACTTCAGGCTATATCCCTGCTGTTAATTTGACATGAATTAATAGAAATGGGGAGAACAGATCTGAAGATGTTTTGCAGCCTAGGTTGTTGTGCAATTAGCATTCAAGAGATTATAAAATCTTTTAAGAAAAGGAGCTAAAAAAAAGTTGGTATGAACTCAAAGACCCTCATGGGTCTTTCTGGCTTGATCAGTTAATTAAATAGTTCATACAGATCTTTTCCATCTCTTGTAACAGAAACTAAATTTGAAGTGAGTATTTACAGCAGTCTAACATCACGAGGAAAGCCTTGCTCCTGCCTGATGCTGTTCAAAGGTTCATTGAAAAGAATTTATGATCTTGGTTCCTTTGCAGCTGTAGTGGCTTTTAGTGTTGCAAACCCTGCTGATTTATAGTCCTAGCTGGTAGCTGTAGAGGGAAGGCTACTTACTGCATGGACAAGGAGAATGGACTTTGTGTCCTTGTCTTTCCAGCAGACCCTACCTCAGGCCACATCATGGCTGTAGTGCTGTCTGCCTCTTGTCATGCACCTCTGTCCTAATCCATAGTTGGAGGGTGTTGTACCTTCCTGTGCCTTCTTTCCACTGCCCACTCTACCAGATTTCTTTCCAGTTGAAGTCAGACTGCAAGCAAACGTAGCAGTGCTTGGATCATATCTTTTTTAGAATAATATACAAGTGCATGCTTTCAGACCTGGAAGCTGGAAAGTGTTTAGCCAGGTGATCACGACAATAGGAAAACTTGCATTTTGACTGCTCAGAAAGAATTTCTCCTTACGAAAGCAATGCAGACGTTTCATGGTGTGTTTCTTTTCTTTGAGTTTGGTTTGGGTTTTTAGACAGCTGTGAGTCTGGTGTGTTTCAATGTTACTAAATTTAATAGACTGTTTTTCAAGTCCATGTAGGTCAAAGAGGTAGATCCACTGAAGTAAAGATGGTTAAGCAGGGATAGTTACCACATCAAACTGGCAGGCTCAATCTCTGAGTTGGAGTGGAGCTTCACGAATGGTGAGAGATGTGTCTGAAGCTTTTAATGAGCCAGCCAAGTTGTAGGACTGCATTACCCCTTTCAAAACAAAACCAAGAAATCTTCAACCCCAGCGTTTTGCCCTAGCACTTAGCATGGGCAGATTTCAAATAGTGAGCAAACAAAAAACAAACTCAACAATCATTTGGATACTTTAAAAAAAAAAAAAAAAAGGCAAAAGAAAAGATACTGTTTCTGGCTTCAAGGGTGGTGCTGACATGGGAACCCTGAACAATGTGCAGCTTTTTCTTTGTTACAGAGCGTTTCTGAGCATCTTGTCTGGAGTTCACTGGCAGACAAACAATGTCAGTCTCCCACTGAGGTGGTTTGTTTAAGGTGTTTATTTCCATGCCTCTAATTCATGCCACCTTTCCCACAGTTTTCTGTCATAGAAAATATTTGTCTTCATTTTGACTAGGTTATTAGGTAGTCTACTGACTGTATAGAAAAGCTTTAGAGCTAGAATAAATTACAGAGGAGTTACTAGGCATGTCTCTGCTTCTCACTGCAAATCAATACTACTCTGTAGAGCAAGGGGTGAAAACACTGGATTAAGCAATGAATATTAAAAGCTACTAAAATCCAGACTGAATGGAGAGGGAGATATTTCACTTAGCCTTAGTAAATTTATTTAGAAACAGGAGTAGAAAACAGAAAAGGCTGTTTGGGAGGGTCAAGGAAAAAGCTTAAGGAACTTTGGAGGGTCAGATGGGAATATTCTTGCTGGTGGCCTTAATTTCTGTTGTAATCCAGTGACTGCTCTTAGTCCTGAATACCAAGAGAGTTCAAAGCAACTTTAGTCAAATATCTTGAACTAATCCTGGCAGGAATGCAGTTATATGGTCCTGATGCTGATATGCAGGTGTTGAATCTGGAGAAAGACTTGGTTGTCAGTTGGATTCTTTTATTAGTTTGTTTGGAAACAGCACACCAAAGAAGCTCTTCTAAGCGTGTATCCTTTTAACAGTCCTAACTTTTCTAGCTGAATGTTCTGTGGAAGTGTTTTAGAGAGTTTAACCAAACTTTTCAAGCTATTTCTTGAGGAGAGAGAACTGACTACAAAGGAAAGCCATCTGCTGCTGTGTATAGTAGCAGACTTGGAAAGGCAGTGTTGTTTTTGTATGTGCAGTTACACTTGTAAGGTTATTACTGAAATATGTTTTGAAAACGGACTATTTTTAAGGTCAAAAGTGTCTTTCTGTAGTCTGGTAGTCTTTTGGGAGTGAAATTATTAAATGCAATGTAGGGAATTTGAAAAATTATGTCTAAGAGAAATCTAACATTTTTATCCCTTAACTATTTCAGTAAATGTATGCTATACTTCTTCTTTCATAATGAGCCATTAACCAGAGGATGAACAAAACGGAAGAAAAATAATACTGACTTACTGCTGTAATAACGGACAGTCTGATCAGCTTTTAACAGGTACTGTTAGAGTAGCAACAGTAATAGAATTTAGAAGACACCGAACCATCACTTTTCTAAGTAATTTTTTTTTGCAGCAATTAAATATAGAATTAGCAGCTGGGTTGTGAGAGGAATATGCATCTTTGAGATAAACACTGCTATCTGGAAATGTGTATAGATACTGTAGATACTTATGTGTCATGTTCTAAGACAGCCTTGCTGGAGTTTCCGATGTCTCTGATGTCCGTTTCCCACCACCCTTGTTTCCAAGTTCTTGATTCTACTTACAACTCAAAGCAGAGTGGTACTACTTCTTGAAGTTGTACTGAGCGAGGAGTGAGACATTGCACCTTACCTGGTGGCTTGCACCAGAAATGCACAACATAGCAAGCTCAGGTGTGCAAAAATGAGTCATGTATCAATAGATGGTTTGGTCCTCTTAGGTGTTCTTTAGCAAAAAAAAAAAAAAAAAAAAAAAAAAAAAAAAAAGAGCTTTGGCTGCTGAGAAGCCTTCCTGATCTTGACTTCTCTGCATGTTGAGTGCCGCTCTCACCTGCCAGAACTGTAGTGTCGTTTTGGAGCTTCCTGCTGCGCGGCACTGTGAGGGGATACGGGCACTTGGCTCACGTGGAGATCAGGAAGAAAATGGGAGCTTAGAAATGGAGTGCAGTGCTTTGTGAGATGGGTAGTGAGTAGTCACCCTGCTGTTTTAACTGTAAACTTGTTTCTAATATCTTATGGCAAGTTAACTTTGTCTTCTCTTTCATATCTCTGATTAATAATTCCATATTCAAATTCAATGTGGGAGCAGAAATAATACTGTAATTTTAAAGGAATTGGTAACTCACAGCACTTTGTGTTCACTCTGGGGAAAAAAAATCATTTTTAATTGTTGAACGCAGCATGGTTTTGATTGTGGTAATAAAGAGAAAATGTAATATTTAAGACTGCTCTTCGGCCTTAAAACACCTTTGATTGTCTTATGCTTCTACTAAATTTCAGCGCTTTTGGCTTATCTGAATTGTGCGTGTCGGAAACGACAGGGAAAACACCTCAGCTGCGGGGATGAAGCTCAGCCCGAGAGAAATGGCTGGGGGTGTGACAACACCAGGCAGCCCGCGGCCGCCGGCACGGGAAATGGCGGCGAAGAGCGGCGCGCGCCCCGGGGCTGCCCGTGCTCTCGGTGCCGCCACGAGGGGGCGCCGTGGTGGCGGCGACGCTGCCCGATCTCCGTCCCGGGCAAGGCCCGTCGGTGGTGAAATCTGCGGGGCGGGTGTCAGGAGGATGGGGCCAGGCTCTGCTGGGTGGTGCCTGGTGACGGCACGAGGGGCAACGGGCACAAACCGGAACACAGGAAGTTCTGTATGAACTTGAGAAAAAAAAAAAAAAATTCTTTGCTGTGAGGGTGACAGCTCTGGAGGAGGCTGCCCAGAGTGGTTGTGGGGTCTCCTTCTCTCAAGGTATTCAAAACCCGCCCAGATGCTTTCCTGTGTAACCTGCTGTAGGGAAACTGCTTTAGCAAGGGGTTGGACTCAATCTCCAGTGGTCCTGTCCCTTCCATCCACTGTGATTCTGTGACTGTGCAAAGCAGCAGCCCAGCAGGTGACCTCTTAGAGCACCTTCAGTGAATCGCAGGAAGGATACATATTGTTTCCTTCTAAAACAGCCTTCTCTCAGAACAGACAGACACAAAACAACCACTGTTTGCACGGCACTGATGACATAGTAAATAATGTACAGTAAGCAACTTTCCTTCTCATTCCTGGTAAGTCACAGCATCACAGAGATTAGAAGGGACCTCGAGAGATCATCGGGTCCAGCTGCCCTGCTGAAGCAGGTTCCCTGTAGTAGGTCGCACAGGTGGGCGTGCAGGCAGGTCTTGAATATCTCCGTAGAAGGAGACTCCACACTCTCTCTGGGCAGCCTGTTGCAGTGCTCCATCACCCTTACAGTAAAGAAGTTCTGCCAGGATTGTACAGAATTTCCTGTGTTCAAGTTCTAGGACGTTGCTTCTTGTCCTATTGCTTGGCACCAACGAGAGCCTGGCCTCCTCCGTTTGCCTCCCACCTCCCTTTAGATATTTATAAATATTTTTGATCAGATCCTTCCTCAGTTGTCTTTTCCCCAGGTTTATCAGACTGAGGTTTCTTAGCCTTTCCTCATACGGGAGATGCTCCAGGCCCTTACTTGTCTTTGCAGCCCTCTGGTGGACTCCTCCTAGGAGATCCTTGTCTTTTTTTGAACTGGGGAGCCTTGAACTGGACACAGTAAAGATAAAGAAATTTATGTAGGTTGCTCCGGAAGTAGTGCCTCCTGTTTATTTTCTTGGAAACTACAAGAACTACAATGAGTAAAACAACACTATTTGATAGAGCTAACGCTCAGCTACAAAACATTATTTTACATCAATCACCACCATTAGCTATGCGTTTTTACCAGTGATGAACAGGAGCCTGCATTCTGCACTCATACATCTATACAAATGAAGATGACCCACAGATCCACAGCTGCTTTGGTGGCATCATTGCTAGGAAAACGTTACCCATGCAGTTCAACTTTCACTGTGCTCACATCCCCTGTTTGGTCTCCATAAACATTCAGCAAGCATCAATGAATGTCATTGAGTGCCGTTTTTTCCACATCGAGGAATTCAGTGGCACACCTTTGCTTCATACACACTTTCGTGTCAGACATCATTCTGTCAGGCTGCCCACAGGAGCAATATGTAACAGAATATTGGTGGGAAGGTTCAACCCCTACTGCCATACCAGCAACATTCGCCTCTTGACATTGTGGGCCAACGTAATAAAATAGGAGGCATTATTTTTGGAGCAGCCTTCGTAATGTATGAAATATGTTGCCTGTAGTAGTTGATTTTAATTTTTCCAGCCAAATTTAGAAGCAGCCTGTTTTCAGTGACACTTGAAAATTTAGTGTTATGTTGATAGTCTGAAATGAAGATCTTCTGACATTGCAGATGAAATATGTGTCACTGAAGTTCAGTTGTGGTTTAGTTGGCCATGGAGTTGGGATATAATTACATTATTTTAACTCCTGGAGATCATTACTACTTTGGGAAATAAAGCCCCCAAGCATCAGAACTGTCAAGATATATATTTTGAACTTTTATTTAAAGTAATACTAGGTTTTATTTATTTTGGAATGTTTAGCCAGGTTTTCATTATTAAAACTAGACTAAAACAAGGCTTTGAGTATTTGAGTAAAGATAATAAAAAGGCAAAACAGCAACCTATAAATTTTCAAATTTTTTTTAATAGGAAAACTAGCTATTTTGAAGTAACTGCTTGCTTTATGCAAAACTGTTTATCCTGGAATATGGATTTAAGCATGTACTCACCTTGCACACTTGATTTGAGAAAGCACAGGCTTCCTGTGTTTTTTTGTTAAAATTGCTCTTCTGGTAGTTACCAGGTTTTGCCCAAAAAAGGGCAAACCTCCCAGCAGATTTGCCCAGGCCAGAACCTGGTTCTCATAATAACCCACTAAACTCAACCCTAAATCAACCCAGTGCCAACTCCAAAAATTATTTCCTCATAATTTTGGCAAAATGCTGAATATAAGACAAATGTTCCTCCTTTTTTTTTTTTGTGAACTTCCAAATGTAATGGGAAATGATGTAGTGGAGAAATGTGTGAATTTTGGAAACAGGGGTGTTTTGCCTGAGCACCTTGAGAATTTGTGTCCAGGGCTGAGTCTGCATTGGAAAGCAACCTCCAGCCTTTTTCCCCCTTTGTCTCCATGCTGTCAGCACAAGGAATGAAAAATGCTTTCCCTGACCAACATCCACATATCTGCTTGCCCCAGGAGTGGTCACAGCTATGCTGGCAGAGTGTTTTTATTGGCCTCCTGTGACGTTGAGTGAGGTGACACAACTCTGTCAACAGGAGAAGGCCTTTTGATGTACTCTCGCTGTGTCCCCATCAGAGGGCTCTGCCAACATAGCTGTGCTCTTGCAGCTAGTGCAGAGGGCAGGTAACAAGGCCAGTGTGTTGAAAAGAGCATCATGCTGATGGTGTGTGTGTGGTGGGAGCGCTGTGTGTTACGAAACTGATTTTATCAGCTTCAGAATAGAATAATACCTCTAAATTATGATTTTCTTCATTAATATTTTGGGGAAACTTCAGATTTGGATGAATGAAAGGTGCCCGGCTTTCCGCAGTATGTGCATTTTTAAAACTCTCAGACAAAAGAAAGTGATCATAGTGTGGTGAGGAAGAAAAAAAAGGTTCATTTCATTATTGAAATGTGGTCATTTAGGGAGTACTTACATTGCATTCTATGTCCTTTGTGTTCACTTGACTGTTAAGTGAGAATTGACCTTTTATTTTAACACTCTGCTGTGCCACCTCCCGCGATTATTTGACTTGAATTAAATGCTGGAAAATTTAGTGAAAATGGCATTCTAATTTTTCTCTATTTCAAGCTTCATTAAGTATATTTGCACTTAGGAGTTGCAAGCAAGATGTTAACATTTCAAATGCTTAAAAATGGAATACAGCTCACAGTTTAAAAAGTAAAATAAAACAGCAGCGGACTCATGATCTTTCCCTTCTCTGAGGGGACCTTTCCAGCACTCTGCTTATTTCCTATTGATCTGATTAATGACTGTTTTACTTTTTTAAAAATAGCCATCAATTATTGCGTTTGATTGCGGCAATAATTATATGTTTCAAATAAAATCTAATTAACATAAGCAGCAAAGCATCATAGCACATGAAGTGTGTGTGCAGTTCGCTACATCCGAAAGATCACGAGACACCTTTTTGACATTGGTGACTCTGCAGCGAGTTACCAGCAATTACTTTCCAAATGGAATAGAAATCAGGTATCCGATTTACAGCATTGCTTTTTATGATCTTAGGTGCGAGCTACCAAGAATATTATAAGGATGCTCGTAATCACAGTGCGCAGTAATATTCTCTTAGCTAATGAAGGTTGTGCTCTCCTACACAGCTCCCTGCTTTGTAGACTGCTGGTATTTTAGGTAGGTTTTCAGAGAAGTAGCTGCATGAGATATGCAAGGATGGGAAAGGATGTTTCATGTTCTTCCCAGGATGCATGTGGCCTTTGAGCTTCCCACTGAGAAAGGATTTCACAAATATTGTACTTGATTCATGGTACTCTAAGTTGATGCAAAGCAAGAGATTTCACTCTGTGGACAACCTCAAGCAGCTTCTGGTCAACCTAATTGCTTTGTTAAGAAATGACGGAATAGATAAGTTGCTTAGGTCTGTCCATTACCTCTTGCTAGACTTCTTGATCTGGTATGTTTGATACTGTCCAGCCTTGAGTAATGTAATTTACTTGGGGGATAGAGGAATGGAAAATTCTTTTAATTCTTTGCGAGGAAAAACTATTCTGAAGTCAGTAGATTGTCCGTAATAAGGACCACAGAAGTAGCAAAGTAGTATAATTTCAAACAAATGAGGATGTGGCTTAGTTGATCAAGTGTTTTGGTTGGGAACTTCTGTTCTACTCCTATTTGTGTGTTATTTATATATAATATATGGCACTGGAAAGTTATACACCCTCTCATTTTTCACTTTAATTGCCTATTTGAAGACAGCGTGACAGATCCAAAGGTTGCTTTCAGCAGCTGAGGAGCACTGCGGTCACTTACTAGTATGCAGTAATTAACTTAATTGCAGAAATTTCAACATTTTAAAGAATTGGTATCTGTGATTCTACTCTGCGTTCTTTTCTGTTGTCTATACCTTTTTCTTGTGCATGGTTGTATCATAAATATATCAATTATCTTTAATGTGTTTTTTGTTTTTTTTTTCTTAGTGAAAGATACTTTTCAGGACATCTGCAAATCGTTGTATTGTTTACCTTTACTTGGTTATTTGCTTTTTAAATTAAAAGCTGGAAATGTCACATGATCAGGTGTGTTCTGTTGATCCACTATTTTTAACCTGTAATCCTTTCAATAATTATGCATTACATTAGTACATTTGAAACTGTAATCAGAGCTCAGTTTGGGTGGATTATGGGAGGTACAGGATGTCTGTTGCTTCTGGGAGTTCACGGTCTGAATTCAGTGGTGGCAGCTTGCAAGGATGAAGCATCATTGCTCAATAATAGTGTTATATAAAACACAATCTGCTGTTCTGTTTGCTGTAAGACTAAAGCAGGGATTTGTTTCTGTGTAGGTTAGCTAAAGTAACGTATATTATCTTACAGTCCAACAAAAAAAAAACATTTTCTCAGACCAGAGAGCTCTGATTTTTTTTGTACATTTTTTGCATTATAAAATGGAGTTTCGGATGTGATAAACTGCAGCAGTGAATTGATGCCTTTTGTTGTGGTCTTCCTGCGGTGTTTCATGCTTTAATTTTCAGCAGGCTGCTTTTGAACATCTTTGTCCCCTGTTTTTGAACAGTCTCCCTTGCAGTGGCATCCTGTGACTGCCTTGGATTGACCAAATATGGGGAATTTTGTACTAAAAAGTAATATGGAGCCCCCAGCGTTCACTGGAAGGGTGAAAGATGAAATAAATACAGTGTTTTGTTTTTTTGAACTTGCCTGAACGTAGCTTTCTTAGTCGTCTGTTCAGTGATAGCTTAATCTGGAAATGTGGAAGTATTTAGCATCTAATCTGGTTTTCACATTTTATTAACTCCATCTCTTTGGCATTTAGCACTGTGATCTTGGAAAAAACTTAAGCTTCTCAATATAAAAAAAAATATATAAAAATGGTAAAGGTGTCCTTGAAGTCAAGTGGGTTTAAAACTCTTGCAGACTCATGGTATTTATCTCCAGTCTCCTGTCTCTGAGGTGCAGAGCACTGTCTGCTGTAACACATTGCTTCCCTTTTAGAGATGATGGAAGATGAAGATGTGTTACATGGAGCGAAGGATATGCAGCAGTCTGTGCTAGATTACGGGTGTTGCCCTTAACTGAATGAGCTTTGAATGCATGTGTTGTAAGTTGAAAAGCTAAATGTATTTTTTTCTGTTAAAGATACTACTGGGGTACCGTGTGAATGTCTGTGAAATAATTGTTGCCTGTGATCTTAGCCTTCAGATTCATAAGAGGACCCTGAATAGCACTGCATCTGGAATTGAAACTGTGAAATTCCTAGTGGCTTCCTTGCAGTGGGAGTTTTGGGCTGGGAACAGTTTCCAGTAATGCTGAATTTATCTGTTTCTGGCTTTTTAAGCTATGTCCATGTAAGAACAATTGTGGACTTTGGAAGAAGCCAACAGAAATGTTTCCCTTGGCATCATCAGTGAAGCGAGCTAGTTTCAGAGGAAGTGTAGGTTTTAATTAATTAGCTGAGCGGACTTGTATCAGCCAGTTCTTAAGGCCAAGTGAAATACAAGACAGACACTCCACAAACCCAGTGGTGGGCGCGTGGGCTGTCTGTAGGTCTGCTCTAGCAAGCGAGGTTGAGACGGGAGAACTTCTGCATGTGCTGTTCCATTCCATTTTATGTACATGCACCGATCTTGCAGGAAAAGGCGAGATTATCATAAACATCTCCAAGTGACATGGGAGATGGATCAAATCTTTTTTAAGCTATGGTTTCATCTTCCTCCGCCCCGAAGTGTAGTATCTACAATGATTCAGATGTCCTTCCTCAGTACTGGACTCTTGTGAGTCTTGACCTCAGCTGCTGCCTGTGTAGTGATGGCACAGCTGACCACTTCATACTTAAGATGTCCAGGAGTAGTTTCAATTTTACCTCCTTTAAATCACCGTTTCTATTTCTGAGGGCATCTTTGCCACTTAGCACTTTTCCTATGCGCTACATGAGGAAAGCTTGTGGTTGTCAAATGCTGCCACTGAGATTTGTTAGCCCTTGTCTCTGTGTCTTGTAAGGTGAAAAGTGATTTTTCGTAGTGTTTTAAGTGCAGAAACTTTATGAAAATTTTCTCATGAAGTTGTTCATTATACATGTCTAATAAAATAAAGGTAGGGCAAAACCTCGTGCTTTGTTTTATTAAACAACTAAGACGCGGCACGTATTTTGTGCACAAATGCTTGTGTGGAAAAAAGTCCTGTATCTGATGAAGTCTGTACTTTGGATGGGATGGGTATGCCTTTTTATTATTTGCTCTCTTTAAAATACTTTACCACGTTAGGATTTTGCAGCATTTTCAAGCTGCAAGCTATTTCTCTGTAGAATGAGGTGATTTAGTAATGGTAGCTTGGTTCAGCAGTCCGTGATTCATTTGGTTAGCACGTGCTCTACAGAAATGCCTGGCTTCATTTGAGCAGTTTAAAGGAGGTACCGTGCAATTTATGGTGTCGGCCTTAATTATGTATTCATACTGCTTGTCTGGTTGCCCAGTATGAAGCGCTTTGTGGATGTGAGAAATTGGAGGTGCCTAATCCCTGATTAGTTGAAAAACTGTATCTCATGTGAGTGTTGGCACCATCAGATCAGTCTTTTAATAGCGAGGTGGGGGGACTCAGAGGAACAAAAAAAAAAAAACCTAAGATTTTCTTTCTATAACATTATAGAAAGAAAACAACGCAACAGGGTTTCCAAAAATCTAAAACCACAGTAAAATAAGAGTACATAGCTAATAAATAAGTAGAACCCTGAGTGTTGCTGAAAGTATATAGTGTTTTCTGTCTTCCCATTGTGAAATGAATTTGGTGGCACATAATGCTTATGAGAAGAAACACGTATTGGACAGCGGGTGGCAATTTGTCCCACAAGATTTAAAATGGTACAACAGAAATAATGTGGTAGCGAATCTGCAATATCCCATGTCCATTCAAGAAGCCAGGATGACCAGCTACAGTAGTGTGAATTAGCCAGGTGTTGATCAGTCCCTTCAAAACCAAATCTGGTTGTTTTTGTGTGCTCTGTGTGGTTTTTTTCTGTATAAGAAAAGGAGTTCAGATCAGTCTGAGGCTGTGCTGCTTAAATACTTTTCAAGAAAGAGATCATCAGTGAGTGTTTAATCCATTAGAGGTGTCTGTTTGGAAAGTATCTAGGCTACCCCTGGCTGACTTGACCATTCTGTGCATGCTTGAAGAAGCATTGACCAAACACTTCATGCTCTACAGGGCCATTTTGTGAGCAGCAGGGAAACCAGTGAGTGGACAGCATGGGGAAAGCACTGTCTACGTGCACAGGCAGTTATACACATTTCCATGTGGTTTCTTAACTTGCTCATGCATCAGGAAGATTTTTTTCTGGAGGGAATGGGATCCTGACACAAGGGCCCTGAGGGCTGCAAAGGAAAGGAGTGGTGAGAAGGGGCTGTGTGAAGGACAGGGTAGAGGAGAGGGAGTGCGGGCACGGAATGAGGAGGAGTGCACTGAGGTGAGAAGGCGCGGACCACTGACATTTTAAGGCAATGATGGGTTGAAGCTGCCCCAGGGAGGAGATGTGGGTGCTCCGAGGGCAGCTGAAGGGACAGGCTGGCTAACTAGGCCATCTGTGTGTCAGATGGCACCTTCTGAGGGACAGAGCTCTTCTATGCAGGTGCCAGGTGGCAGATAGCATGCTTCAGTGACACACCTCTCCAGAAGTTATAGGTTTTGGGGTTTTTTTTGTTTTCATCTTAGTTTCTCCATCTTCAGTGAGTGTTATGGTGGCAGGCAGGGGAAGAGCAGTGGGCTCTTCAGCAAAGCTTTCCCTTTTCTTCTCACACAGAGAGGTGCAGCACTGTGGTGTAAACCAGCCCTAATTTTACCTTTCAGTCACAAAACTTCTTGTTTTGTAAGTGGAGGTTAATTCCGTTTAAGAGCTGGATTATTGAAGACACAGTCATTTAACACGGGCTGAGGTGGTGTTCGGACAGCAAGTCGTGGTGGGGATCAGTGCTCTGCAGACATCAATATTGAGGCCGTTTCATGGCAGGCCATGCCCCGCAGAGGTGTAGAACTAAGAGTTCACCAGGATAGTGGTTGTGTGCTCAGCCTACTACGTGGCTGTGTTCTGTGGAAACAAAGTCAAGGAAAAGATCTTGTGAACCTCACTTCCTCATAAAGAGTTATAAAGATAGCCGGGAAGATAGCCAATGCTTTGCTGTCTTTGTTGAGCTTAATGTGGAGCTTGTTGTGCTGGTAATTGCTGCAGGATTTCCCCAGGCACCAGAAAGGCAAGGAAAATAGACACGGTTGCTGTCTGGGTTGGCACTTGGGCTTTTATCCTTCTTGACAGCATTTATCTCTTTATGGGTGTATTGATAAGACGCGTTAGCAAATCCAAGAGTCTGAGCTTCGCAGGAACGAACGTGGGAAGAAAGATTAGCATCAGTCTGAGCTCCCAGGGGTGAGACGGGGAGTTCCCTGCTCACCAGACACAGACATTATTGGCTTCAGGCAGTAGGGCAACTACTGCGCCTACCTCAGGCACAGTCTCCATTCATTTCAGTTAAAAATCTTCCTTAAGGCAAGGTAGCTGAGACAGATTCCAAAATAATTTTTATCATGTTTTAAAAACAAGAGCCACAAAACCCATCACAAGCAACTGATGAGGCCAAACAAATGTGCCTATCAAGATAACGAGCTTTTCGAGATTAGCATTGCTTACAGTTGCAGCAAGAAGTGAGAGCAATCTAAAACACAGCCTCACTACAAGATCTCTCCTTGTTTGTTTGTTCTTGGGTATGTTATGCTTGTTTCTTTCCTCTCCCAAACACATTTCTCCAAAATAAAAGATGACTAGCAGGAGCACTATGGGGAGTTATTTACTAAAAGCCATTTGTGTTTATAGTTTAAAAAAAAAAAAAAAAAAGCAGAAGTTGCATCCAGAACTGCTTTTAGAGACATGCATAAAATATATTGTTAATGGCTTTGTGGTATTATGTGCAGGCATGATGCGCATTTTCATCTGGAAACTTTTGGAGACTGTTTGTGCTTAGCTCCTAAAGGCACATTTCTACATTGTGGGGCAACATTGTATTTGAAACTTCAATATAATCCTATTTTTTTGTATAATAAAACTGTTTAAGCTATGGGTGTATTCCATGAGTTTCAGTTTGAGAAATTTAAGACTATTTCTTTTTCATATAAAAGCAAAACTTAACTGAAAAGGGTTGATGAAAAATAATGATTGAAAACATATTTTTTTCATTTGAGAAAGTTGGTACTTGAGGGATTTGGATTGTGTTTGTTTCAGGGCTTTTGGTGGGCAGTGCTCTGCTTGGCAAACGTTTTTGCTTCAAGTACATTTTTTGTATGACTTTTGATCAAGTGCTTCAAAAATAAGCTGCAGAGAAAGGAGAAAGTGAAATTCAGATGCGGAAGAAAAGTATCAAGTCCCAGCTGAAGAGATTTAATCAGTCTTGAAACATCTCAAAATGTGTCAACCACATTTAGAAATGGCTACATTAAAAAGGAAGAAAGCTTGATCGTTTTAACGCTGTAAATCATGGAAAGCAGTGAAAACTAATATTTATGGGGGGGATTGTGAAAGCCTGTGTGACAGTTGGAAATTACATCACTGTTGATGTTTCAAATTCTTGTGCAAAGTAATGCAATACTGTGTTTATGAATGAATGAACAAATGATTGTGCTGTGCTAAGCATACTCTGTATGTATCAACTGGTTTGAGCCATTTTGTATCTCTTGTCTTTGCTTATGTTACTCCACTGTATACAGTTCTATGTGTTTTAGCATAAATACAGAAAACACAATTCAGTAGATGTTTTTTTTTTTTATTTCAGATACAGACCCACGTGTATTAGAGAAACAAGAACTTCAGCAGCCAACCTATGTTGCTCTAAGTTACATTAACAGGTAAGCATGGTTCTTTTTTGCCAGTATAACTGATGATATTTTGCACAGCATATGTGGATCTGCATATGCCAAAAAGGGGATTCCTACGTATTCATTGTACTTTGTTTTTTGTTATATGACACTGTGATAATACCTGTTTTGTGAAGACAGTTGAATTAAAATTTAACTAAGTTTTTAATCACTTTAATATAGGGCATTAGCAGCCCTTTTGTTGTACTGCTCAAATACTTAGGGGATGAGGCTGCCTGACCTGTGTAACCTAAGACATGAGAAATTTGAGAAATTTAACATTTACCTAAATAACAGCAAATAGACTTGGCTTTCCATTTATTGATTGAGTGCAGAACTGAAACCTCCTGAGTGCTCCAGCGTGGAAGCTGCTGTCTTGGGCTGCATTATGGTAAAGAGCAGCCTGAGAGCTGAGGGTTTGTATAACGTTTCCTGCAGAGAAAGGGTGTCAGTGAGGGGAAGAAAAGAAGAGGTAGGAAAGTAAGAAGCGATGTTCACTTGAAGTAACTAAATTTTCTCCACTGCATGAGACTATTACGATTGCGAATAGCTGGTATTGGCATGGTTTCCTAATTGGCCAGTGACTGTTATTCTTCCTGGACACAGTCCTACACTTTAAAGCATATTTTGAAATTAACCATGACCCTTTTTAACACTTCTGTTGATCTCATTTAACATATAAAACTTTTTTTGCGCTATGTAGGCTTGGTATGTTGTCATGTGTATTGGTTTGCTTCTATTTTTCCATTATATACTTGGGCGTTTTCTCTTGTTGCTTCTGTGGTTATTTTACTTAACGTGAGGGGGAGGAAAGTTTTATAAAAATTAGGGAAAAGCTGTCTTAAGACCATAGGAAGTGCCATGGGACTTCATTGTCTGATTAAAAATTGGAACGGCTTTTAAAGTAAAGTGACACTTTGTCTAGATTTCATAATTTTGGTACCCTTTTTAATTGATTTCTGTGTGACTGAGACTGTTTTAGTAGCTACGTGTTTTACCCAAACTTTCTTCCCTTTTTAATTTTGAGAAATGTGCAGAACTAACGTGAGTACTTCTTAGAGCAAAACCCAATCTTTATTAACTCTTACTTAAACCAGCTGCTGTTTAATTTCTTTTCTAACTGTGTTTTAATTTTCCTTCTAAAAGTGCTGATATCTTTCATTGAGCCACCTGCTCTAGGCAGCTCAGGCTCTTGAGGGAGCAGCAATATCCATTACACTAATAGACATGCCTTTCTATTTCCCCCTACATATGCCAGAGCTGGGTTCTGCTTTGTTGTCCCAGGCTATGAGCTCTGATTTTGTAGCCTAATACATGTCATAAACATGTTGCATACTGTTAGATATCAAACACCAGATACTGCTGCCCTTTTTTTTTTTTAAAACCGTGCTTTTATGACTTCCAAGTGGAACTGAACTTAGCTTCGCTCCTGCTGTGACTTCCAGACCTTAAAACAATCTACCTCTGCAGGTCTGTGTATTCAACATGTTCTTTGTGGGCCATACGTTCTTTGGGAGCCTGGGAAAACAGAGACTTGTGATTCTCAGGGCTTGTCAAAATTGTATTATAAGATGTATACTTAGTATATATTGAGGTAGAAAAATGTAAGAGAATGATGAAGTGGGTGTGCTTTATACTCTGCTCATTGCCCTGTTGCATAGTGGCCTCTGTAAGCTAAAACAAAACAAAACATAAATCTGAGGTGTCTGGTTGGATAGCTGGGAGGATAAAGTGTCAATAAGGCAGACAGAAGAGACAGAAAGATACAGGAGTCTTTGTTGATGATCTGAAACATACTCTTGCATCCATTTCCCTTCTACTCCCAGGTTATTTTCTCAGGCACGTTAATTTGATAATATTGTATGTGCATTTAAATTCTGAACCAGCCTTCAGATTGCAGACGTCTGTAAGGCTCAGTCCCTTTCTCTGCTGAAAATTTACTGCCATTACAGCCTTCAGTAACTACACACAGATGCCGTTTCATAGTATGTGATCCTCATGTAGTCAGATAATGTTTCTTTTCAAACTGGAGGACAAAATATAAATTATAGGGCATAATGGTTTATTATCTCTACATCAAACGCTTCTAATGGTCACTGGCTGGATTGCAGCAAGTCCTTCTCTCAGACAGAGTTTAAGGTAGTCTTAATGCAGTCCCCAATATTGATCTTTGTTTCTTACTTACTTTCTTTTTTCTTTCTTAAAAGTCAAATTGGAGTAAGATACACTGTTGCAAAGCAGACACAACCTGATTCCGTTCTGTAAATACAGGAGTAGTTTGTCTGTCTGCAAGGAGTCCAGTGGTGCTACTGCATGAGTGGGATGCCGACAGTGATCTGTCAGTAGTTGCATATGAGCAATTGGATCTACATCCTCCAGTAGTTCTTAGAGATGCTTCCTTTGCCTACACTTTTGTATTTCTCATTGCATTGAAATACAGTGATTAGTGTCAATAGTATTGCTTACTCTATTTCTTAGATTCAGTGTTTATAGCTTTAATTATCATGGGTATGGATTTTGCTTGATCTTCTTTGGAATAGCTTCACCTCTTTGTGCCTCTGAGACTGTTGCCTTGGGACTTCAATGGAGATAGTTCTCAGGTTTGCTGTTTTGTGTGGAATCTGAAGCTCTGGAGTTGTAGCATACTGTCAAGGCCTTTAGGATTCTGGGTGTACTGGAGAGGGAGTTCTCATTATTTGCATGCTTTAAAACATTTCAAAAGCCATCAGGACTCGGCACTTTCAGATTGTGAGGATCAGAAATGGAAGCAAAGCTTGACTGATTGGAGTAAAGTTCCTTGTGCCTTCAAGACAGAAGGTGGGAAGTGCTATAGAAGCTTGTAGTATTGGAAGCATATGCCATAAAAACAGGCATTTGATACAGTTTCTAATAAAAGTAATTTTTTTTTCTGTCCTTAGAGACAGAAATTGCTTTAATTAAAAGCTTCTTATCGTAGTTGGGAAAAGAAGGAAATTAGAATACTCCTGCAACTGAAAATAAACTGCGTTAATTATAATAGTGTTTCTACTGCAAGTCACGTTGAGGAAATGTTGAAAGCAAAGACTGTTTTAATCTTTAAATCTCAACAAAGCTACCAAATACTGTAAATTAATTTAATGCTAGGTTCTTTTTTAATGGGAGATTTCTATTGATGATTGAGAACATACAAGAAAGGTTACAACAAAATATGTTGCAAGTAGCAGTCCTAAAAGCAGCTACAGAATGCTGGGATGAATATTCTGTTACCTGTGTGCAGGCTGTTGAATGTCTATGAACCTTATTCTTGCGTGCGAATGAAGCCTGTGATCAAAACTGAATGTCATTCTTGGATCAGCAGATTGCCCCAGCCAGTCCTGACATTTCTTCTTCTCGCTCCCGATATTAACTAGCAAGATTTTGCCCTCGCTGTTGCCATTTTAAATTCCCTGTAGGCTCCAGACCTCTCTTTTCCCTTCTGTCTCGTTGATCATTGACTTTTCCAGAACAAATTTCCCAACTTTGCTTCTTTTCTTTAATACAACATGATGTAAAATCAAATGTTTCTTTGAATACTTTTGTGAAAGGAATTAATTGCCTATGAAGACCTAACCGCTGCAAACCCCCACTGTCTTGTCTAGCTCCCTAATTTTGGTTCTGCTGCTGTTAATTATAGCATTTAATGTTAATTCGTAAGTTATTTTAAAAAGTGGTAAATCTTCAGGTAGCAATATATTTAGTATACATATGTTACTAATGAAATAATGAGAAGAATCATAGAATATCCTGTGTTGGAAGGGTCCCATAAGGATCATCATGTCCAACTCCTGGCTCCACACAGGACCACCCAAAAATCGGACCTTATGTCTGAGGGTGTTGTCCAGACTCTTCTTGAATTCCGGCAAGCTCGGGGCTCTGACCATTTCCCTAGGGAGTCTGGTCCAGTGCCCAGCCACCCTCTGGTGAAGAACCTTTTCCAGATACCCAACCTGAATGTACTGGATTTAGAAGCATTGCTCTTTGGCTCTGTTCAAATGGTTTCTTAGCAGAGCATTCAAGCCACGTGATACTGGCAACTTATTTCTTTGGCACTGACTTATTTTTTCATTAACATACCATATTCAGTACTAGATAGAAATTTAAAATTTTACTCCTTTCTGTACAGGAGGTTTTTTCTTCCCATTGGCCACTTCTATTCATGTCCATTTTCTGTCATCAGGGATATCTTGTGATGTGTGTTAGTGGTGGGTTTCCTCTGCCAGTTGGTTCTGTGAATCCATTTGGTTTTAACTTTAAACATACTGTTCAATAAATATACTGACTTATGCTTGTATAATGTGTGGAAAACCAAGATTCAATTTCCTCCTCTTTGATCCTTTAGGAGTGTTTCAATCATAAAGCTATTGACTGTCTTGAGATAGGACATTATTTATACTCTTGACACTTCTCCTCTCTTCCTCATGGTTTTGGTGTACCTTCATCTGAATGTCTGTTGGAGCAGAGTTTGGAATGAAGAAACTACTAAAATTATGAGGCTGGAGAGATGTAAGTTTGTTTCCCTTTGCTTACTGTCTCAATGAATTTTTTTTTCAGAAAGCATATGCAGAATAGAACCTTTCTGAAATAGTGAGAATCTTCCTCTAAAATGGCTATTCACTGCAGCATTCATCTGATGAACAGGAGGTCAGACTTCAGATCAGTTCTTCTAGTTCAGGCTGGAGATTTCAGTTTTGAAGGTGCGTTATTGGTAGTACACTGCAGATTTATTAGGACATGCTACAAGGAAATACATAAGATTTTTTAATCTCAGAGCAGTTAATTTGACTTTATGAATGAAAAAGCAAAACAGAAAAAAAATTACAACTAAAGAAAACAAATTGACCTCTTCATGGGTTCTTCCAACCTCTCACATGAGCTGTCTCAACTCTGACATCATGATTCAGAAGTAAAAGGATAGAGACCAGAAATATTTTTCCATTTTTTGAGTCCTGCTGGAGATCATTTTTTTCCACACAAGAAAGTCTGAGCTCGTGAATCCAGAAATCTATATCTGTACCACCTGTTTGGACTAGAGGCATCCTATTGTGCTTAGTACCGCAGTTCTTGCACTTTGTCTTGAAATTTAACTTCTCCTTTCTGTAATGTGATGCTGTCTTCCTTGAATTAAATATCATGGCTCTGTGAAAGTGCAGTGATTCCCGCAAACTATTGATTCTCATCTCATTGAGGATGCACGCTGATGCTTCCAGTAGCTGCTGGCTTCGATGCATATGACAGAATACAGAAACCAAGGGTTCAAAGTAACATGTCAATTGCCAGATAATATTTTTCTGTGTGAGCTTATTTTTATGTTTGCAGTGACCAAGTAGATCATGTGTTTTTATTCATGTAGCCATATCTTTATGCTCTGCTTTTTGACTTGTTCTGGAGATGGAACAAGACAAACTTCAGATGATAATTCAAACAAGATGTGCAGAAATGAATTTTAGTTAGAGTGAGGGGAATGCCTTTTGGTTTGGAAGGATTTATGCAGTTGGCTTTGTTTTCTCTTTTCTCTTTTTATCAGTTTCAAGCTAAGCAAAACTGAAGATTTATATAATGTACAGCTCTTTTATTTCATGTCAGCAGTAAAGATCAAAAAGCAGATTGGCATTTTAAGGAAAGCCCTAATGCCATGCCCTGAAATAGAAATTATAAGATGAATTAAAATGTGTAGAACGCTGAAAGAATGTGTTTCAGTTGTAGGCTTGTTTTTTGTTTTTAATTGAGAGGTAGTTAGCTTTTTTCTGGCATTGTTCATATGGAAAATTAATAGAAAAGAAATCCTCCATCTCTTTACTTCTGATGCACGCAAAAGTCTCAAGTGAAAGAAGTGTTGCTAAGTCTGCATTCTTCCTTGGGAGTGTGTCTTCACATGACTCTGCGTGCAGTTTAGTTACCAAACATCAGAGCCATCAGTGTAAATCCCCAAGGCTTTCAAGAGTCTTGTCTTTATCAGGATTTTCTTCATCTTTGGTCATTGTGGCATACCAAAATTGATGAAAAAATTGCCATGTCTTTCCAGCAGTGGATTTTATCTTGACAGGTCCTGTTTCTATTTCCAGCTTTCTACCTATATTTTCCATTTACTCTTGCATAGGTCACTTCATTATGGGGAAGGAGGGAAGTAATTCTTCAGTTTCCGTCTTAAAAAGAAAACAATTCTGTTCTCTGATTTTGAAATAAACATGTTTAAATACAACCATAAGCAGTAGTAGTGCTTTCAGAAGGAGGGTGTTTGCCTCACCAAAAAAAAAAATTGTATTCACTTACTTCATTGTCATTCATATGGGGGGGGTGTGCTGGCACAATGAGACCCTTATTAGATTCTGGTATATAACCAGAATATGCTCATAATTTATATTATAGCTATTTAACGTGCTTGCAGAACTATTTGAAAAGCACACTAATGCACCAGTTTCTGCAGAAAGAAGTTGTGGAAGTTCTGATATGCTTTGATTTCAGAGTGAAGGATGATCAAAGATTTTACATTGGTGCACTAGTGTTCTTTCAAGTGTAATTGAAGATAAAAGGGCTGAAACTAGTGACTGTTCTTCCTACCTTTTGCTTATGGAAATGGCTGCTGTGGGCAGCTTCTTTCCTCCTGTCCTTATGGCAGTTGCTGTTGTGTTGTTGTTCATTTTTATTTATTTTTTAAACCATCAGCAACAAAAGTTTACACAGAGGAAACTGCAGACTTTCTAGGAAAGTTCCTTTTGTCCAGTGTCTTGCTGAAAGCTGGTCATGACCATCGGAACTAAATGTAGTGACTTATAGATTGGGGGATTTACCATCCCTAGTAAGTCCCGAGGCAGTCTAGACCAGCTAGTTGCAATATTCCTCGACTGGAGCCTGATGTTTTAAATTTTTATTTTAATCAACAGTTTTCTTGTCATATAAAACAACTGGAGTTTTTTTGTGGGTTTGGTTATATTGATTTTTGGGTTTTTTTTGTAATGAAGTATTTCTGCTCCTTTTTCTAGTCTTACTGATAGATTTAAAAAAAAAAACAAAAAACTAATGATCTGTTTCATAGTAGTAGGTTTGCTATGAAAAGGTGTGCATAAGATCAGCCTGCAGCAGGACTAAAAATGAGATTTTCAAATACATTCAGTAGTTCAAAATATAGTGCATTGCTTGTTTTCCTATGCTAGCTTTTATATGCTCCAGTATATTGCATATTCTTTGAGCAACGTATGGCCCACTAGTTTGCAATTTATTGAAATGTAACGGACTGCACTCTAGAATAATTCCTGAAGTTCCTGTGGGCACTTACTCCCCCCCACTTTCTCACTTTTGTGTCTAATGCTTCCCAGTAAGAGCTCCTCACCCAGCATTCACAAGATCTCCTCAGTACTGAGGGAAGGTAGGGGACAGTCAGCTCAAAGGCCATGTAACAAAAAGGAGTTGCAGCACAATGTCTGTTTATCTTCTTGTAGACATTCAGAAGCATGGCTGCAATTCGGAGGTTGCATTCAGAGGCTGCCCAGGCCCTCCTTTAGGACAGCCGATAGATTATTCTAGGGATTAAGTGCACATGAGAGACTACACACGGGGTTGGGGAACTTGGCTCATGAGGAAAGAATATTGATGTCATCTTCCGTTACATAAAATCTACTCCAAAGTGTTAGTTTGAGCCTTAATTTTCCCAAAATATTTTTGCGGTTGAGTTGACCTCTCAATTTGGTTGTGAGCCAGAAGGAAAGTTTGTGTATCGTGCTAGGATGCATTCATTATCCCACCACTTCCTCTGTAATACTCCAGTGTCCAAAGAAATGGAGACCAGGTGGAGGGCTTGATGGAGCTGGCTTCTTCCCTCATTTCCTAATGAGGGCAGGAGTGCGTTCAGCACGCTGACCAGGGAGTTTGCAGGCTTCCATGAAACGCTCTCAGAAGATGGCACTCTGAGACCTGGGGCAAAATGACAGACTGTAACAGTCACCTCACACCTTTAATACATAGCTGCAAGCAACTTGTGCTCTGTGCTATAATCCCAGTTCACTTCACGCCACGGAGCTGCAAAACAAAACAAGGATTAAAAAAAAGGGTGTCAGCACCTGATGGACTCCAAACCAGAGGGTGAAACAGAGAACAATGACAATATATATTATGACAAGGAGTCAGTGAAGCTAGACTGCCTGAATTGTGAGCAGGTATTACAAAGTAGAGAAACGTTTAGTAGGATCAGAAGAAACGTATGAGAGAGGTTCCTGTGTAATTGAATTTTCTTTGACTTTTCATTTAACGTTGGAGCTTCTCTCATAAATAGGCAAAGTGCTATTAATGCTAAGAAGGAGGAAGCCCTGGCACATGATCTGTGAAAAGTCGTCTTTGATGTGGTTGTTTTTGCAGAGATAGTATGGCATCACCTAATCAGAAAATAATTTTTCAATAGAGTAGAAACATACAAAACCGTAAGACCTTCCCTTTTTTTTTTATCCCTTCCATGAATGCAGAACAGAGGATAGATTGCCCAGATCTTGTCCTGATTGAATTTTTCTGAAGCTCCTTGCTCCCACCTTGGAAAGGGAGGACACTTTACAAGGTGGTAGAAATGAAGAATTTGCACAGAAAAGTAGAATTAGATCCCCAGAACAGAAATCCTTAAAGAGCAATGCGTAAAGTACCAAAACTGTCACTTATCTGGAGGTAAGCATGCACACTCCCAGGTGCCTAGAGGGCCACTTGTGATATACAAGTATACTTGTGATTCAGGGTGTTTTAGTAATACTCTGTATGTTGGCATTATGCATTGTCTAAGTGACCTATACTAGATTGAGATGGCCTGAAACTGTTTCACAAATTGTTTGCTTCGTTCCCTGAGCGAAGGCTACTGAAAGGAGGCTTGATTCAGTTAATTTGGCTCAGCTGTAGAACAATTAGTCAAACTGATTTAATACTTTGAGTCTTGGTTTCTCTGGAGCCATTCATTTGAGGACAGCAGATTTCATGTTTTAATTTCTCAGTGAATTGAGAAAGGTTTTCTTTCTTTACTGTCGTTGGAGTATTGGTGTATTAAGGATACAGGCAGTCAGAAATAAATGTGATTTCATCTACAGGTGTAGATGTAGACTGTTTGGTGTATTCTTCTTGTTCTTCTAGCTTCTCTCCATACAGTCTTTTTGTAGCCTTTCTTAACGTGTCAGAAGTGTTAATTGTGTTTCTAATGAAACTGTTGTGATGAGGCCTGCAGCCTGTTTTGTTTCTAACGATGAAGCTCTACGCTTCCTAACGCTTCGTAGCTGACTTCTGCTGTCTTCTGTGTCCTTCCTCTTGCCCCCAGCCTTGTCAGTCTTCTGCCACTCGTGTCCCTCTCTGTTGCTGGCTGGGCAGTGCTGGCAGTGTGTTGGCTTTGAGGAGGGCTTATGACCTTGGTGCATCCTTACAAGCTGATGAGGGGATGTTCTGGGTGGAGGTGCAGAAGAGGCAAGTTGTTCCATCGTTGCATGTAAGAAACTTTTCTTCTTGGCTACCGTCAGTGTTGGCGATTGACCTTGTGCCTTGAATCCGTAACTTGCCCAAAAGCACCGAGGCTGGTAATTTTTTAATTGTACACCCCTGTTTTTGTGATGTGGATACAAGGCTGTTTCTCTTGACATCTGCTTGCCCATAGTTGCTGTGGTGGTGGTGCATTCCTTGGCAATTTGTGGTAGCGAGTTCCCCTCCTGCTACAGGCACTGTAAAGTGATTTCAACAAAAACAAAGTTAGCACACAGCTTCCTGCTCTGTGTTAACTTCCAATGTGAGACACTCATAATAAAGGATTAAAAAAAAAAAAAAAACCACAGAAAACATCTCCCTCTCTTCAGAAAGGTGGCTCTATGTATGCATGACCTCCCTTTCTATTATTTCTTATCTTACTTGCTCACATGCCATTTCTCGCTGGTTATTATCTACCAAAAGTTGCTGAAGCAGTTTAACTAGGTCAACTGAGCAATGCTGTTTACAAGAGGTAAACAGTCATTATACATCCTGATGTTTCCCAGTATTATTTTTTGTTATTTACTGCTTAATGTAGAAAGTTGGAAGAAAGGGTTGCAGAAGGCTGTGGTGGTGGATGAAACTAGTATGATAGAACTAAATGTATAATCAAAAGCTAAGAACTTTTATTTTTTCTAATTCTGCATGTAGTACGACCTCATTTATTCCTACTGCGCCTAGAGGTCAATGCATGTAACTGATCATTCGCATTGTACGTCTTAAGGGCCTCTGAGATGTTGCTGTGTGTTTGTAACTAGTTTTGAAGTTGCTCATCTGGTTTAGTTACCTGTGCTGAATTACTCTATTCTAAGCTTGAAATTGCAGACAGTACAGCTACTCCGCTGGCGTACATTCCTTGCAGTCAGTAATGATTTCCCTTTAGATTTAGAGGCCAGTCCAGTAAGGGCCATGGGCTGGAATGGTACATTGGCTTCAGGTGTATCAGCCTCTAAATCCGTTATGGGAAATTTCCTGTTGCAGTTTCTGATTGACTTCTTTTACAAGCCACATCTGCATATGTGAGGATTGATTTCAGTGATCTCAGCAGAATGTTGCTTATGAGAGGTTAGAGCTGACTACCTTTGACTTACGATGAAGCTTATTTTTTCTTCAACAACATTTTTGTGCGGGAGTTAAACCATTCCCAAAACTGATTATAACGCAGATTTAGTTTTGAGTTCAGACTATTAAATTTACAATATTTTGCTTGTGTGATATGCAGTTTAAGAAAAAACCTACATCCTTTCCCAAAAGTATAGTAAGTCTAGAGATTATTTATTTTAATTATTGTTTAAATGTGGTTGAAGGGATGGAAGGAAACATGGCCAGTAATACCAGCTTTGTAGGAAAAGACCTCATATGTTCAGTGAGCTAGGCCGTTAAGTGCATTTTGTCATTGTATTCTTGTGATCTATAAAAGATCTGTTTCCTCATCATTATTTTTCCTTCCCCAGTGCCCCCTCAGTGATGGTGTGTGCAGGCAGAAAATGCTGCTTCTGTAAACTGACCTGTTTCACATCCTGGATATTTGAAAATCATGATGATTTTTTTTATTCCAGCATGGTGATGAAAAGGCTTAAACTTTCTTTGTAAATGATTATAACAGAGGCAAAAAAGAAATATGTCACAGAGGTATTTCTTTAAAATAGTTTCTTGGCAAAAATCGTAATAAAGTAGAAGTCCATTAGCCATGAGCAATTTTTGATTTGTAACAGCAGTAATTGTATGCATACTGCTTGTCAATGCATGTTCTCACATATGGTATAAAACTAAAACATTGCTATCTGAAGAGCTCTTCATTTTTGCTGATGTCCTCATTTTGTTTGAGACATCGTTTATTGGAGCAGCGTGTAGGGCACTGTGAAACTTTCACGATGAAACCTGAAACTGGATGAAACGAACCTGAAGGTTGGATCAAGTTCACAAGAACGTTTGCTGAGGTTTGTAAGTCTGGGTTGAATTTGCAGCCAATCTGTGCTCACTTACTGTGTGTCAGTAGAACCACACGAAGTGTATTGGTTTCACGTGGCTTCAGCCTTCAGTCATTTCACACCACTGGTGACTTCAGGAAGAGCTGGACATTGCTTGTTCTGATTCCAGTGAAAATGAACTGAAACCTGTGAAAAGTGATTTTTTTTCAAGTCAGGTGTGATGAACAGTTGGGGAGCCCCATCAGGTGGGAGGGAAGGAGGCAGAAAGCAAGAGGCTTCTTCATGCCTAGAAGCACACAGAGGAAGGGCAAGCAGAGGCACCATCTCCAGCCATGGTGGAGAAATTCCCTCGTGGTCCTTCTTGGGCTGCTGTGCAATGTACTACAGCAGTGCTGAACCACTTACAGAAGACAGGGAAAAGCTGATGAGTGAAAGTGCAGATGACTTAGCTTCCTCTCGTGGATACATACATGGGAGTTTTGGGAAAGGTCTCTTGTAGTCAGAGGAAAATGGGGGGGGAAATCAGAGGAATAAGAGTGTTTGAGGGTAATAAGGGCTTAAGTGAGCTGTGGTACGCAGTGACTAAAACTAAAAGAAAGGATAATTCAAAGGAGGGGGGTACACGAAGCGTGTCCAGGAAGAGTATTTCAGTGTGATGGGTGGGGACCAGCATCTCGTTTTGGCAGCTGGTGAGGGAGGCGCTGAGTTTCTCATCAGAGAGTTATTTCTGGATCCTTATGAGCAAATGTAAAAGGAAAGTTTCTATTTTGGGTTGTCTCTAGTAAACACAATCTTCTGACTGATGGGCATCTCTTAAAAATCCTTGTTTCTTCATCCTCAGCGGATACTTGCTGATGTTGATGTCTGCATCTCTCTCTTGTTAGCTGTCACGGGAGCAAATTGCATGGTTGCATGTTGGAGTGTCTGGGACTTGGTATTATTCTTCTAGGATTATGCCGCTAACAAATAGTTTCCTTTTTATTTCTCTGTCAACAATGTGAAATCAGCTTAGGTAGCACTTGAAGCTGCTGAATTTTTAGTTGATTTCCAGTGTGTGGGAATGTGTTTGGCAGGAGAAAATTCAGTAATAAATCTGAAGCGATCTCACCAAAGATATGTCTTAACGAAGCCTGGTTTCAGGGAACCCACTATAGTTGATGCCAGAGTTGTGAAACTGACTTGCCATTTTTGAGCGAGCTTAACAGTAGGATAGAGATCTTAAAGTTAGATGAATTATTCTCATCTTCATCTAATAAGTTCTTGGCTGAGCAAGAAAGACCCACAGGAATGCTCTGTGTGCTTTGGGGAAGGACTCAGCTGTTGTCTGGCAGAGCAACCCTGAACTAGCCTTGGCATGCAAGTGTTTTAGGAAAGCAGATTTCCATTATTTTTATTGGTCATAAGCAGTTTGTATTCTGTTCATGTAATCTAATGCAAAACTCTGTGGACTTGCGCTTGACACTCTAATGCTTCCTCTGGTTCATCCTTCGGGAATTCTGTAAACACCTATGAGAAATGAAGTGCTGTGCTATAATGCAGCTTCAGCTCGCTGGGAGTCGTGAAGAACAGTGTAAGACAGAAGCAGTTCTAGGGGGAACTTGATATAAGAAGCATCACTCAGTTTATCTAAGAAACTTGACAAATTCAATCTTCCAGTTACTTCTCTTGGACACCTTGTTTCCTGAAGATGCTGTGTGCTGCAGACAAATGTACATAAGGTTTGTGGAACTGGGACTGGGTATCCCATGGCAGTAGTGATAGAGAGTAGTGTCTAAAAAGGCAAATGCTCTAAGCTCGGAGCAGTGGGCAGAGTGTGTATTTTGTCTGTAACCAAAAATTTATGCTAACTTTTCAACAAATGCTTCACATTAGCTGAAATACAGCCCTGTTTTCAGATGGCAGACGCTGAAGACATAGCTAGATAATTATATGAACAATTACTTCGAGGTGTCAAGCCTAGAAACTGTACATACATGAAGAAGGTATACTGAGAAGTCTTCTTCATGAGAGCAGAGGTTCCTAGAAGGCAGCATTTTCATGATCACTTATGTGGTGCAGCTTTGAGGAGAACAAAGCCAGAGTCCCTGAGGAGGAATTCAGCCAAAGCGGCTCAGAGTTGTGAGGCCTGGCCACCGTTAGCTTTGGCATTCCAACATCCTGAATGCAAATTTGTGTCCTTTTTCCTCCTGGTTTCTTGTGAAAATGGAAGTAAAGCAACTCAGGACATGCCTCTGTGGGTATTTGTTTCTGAGTTACTTTAGAACATTTCTAGTTCTTGGTGTGTCAAAACAGTAGGGACAGACCTGATGTCTTGCAATTGGTTTGTTGAGATGCTGTGTGATTTAGGAAGTGTCACGTATGTTAAGAGAAGGTGTCAGGATATTAAAGACTCCCTGCTGTGAGGCAGGCGATCTCACACCAGACAGGGGATGAGTGGAGGGAAAACAGAGTGGGAATGCAGGGAAGTTGTATTTGCTTTTCACATCTGTCCATGCACTGCAACTTAGAGACTGAGAATCTGTATTTTAGAATACCTCTAGGTGAGCTACAGAGGGAGACATTTTGCATGGAATCTTTTCTGGTGTCCCACTTTTGTTGAAGACACCGTTTGGATCACAGTTGCTAAAGAAAGATTGCTGACAGCAGCCAAGTTAAGATGAACGTACACTTTCAATTCCTCTGTAGGGATGAAAAGGGAAATGTTTAATACACAGATAAGACGACTGGTATAATAAATATTCACAGTAGCACATAAAACACCTAAAATGTATTTTTCATCAAATATTTCCTCTGTTAACCTAGCACAAGTTTCAAACTGCTCTTTCCTCGCATCATTATCAGACAGGTGGTGGTGTCAGTTGCATTTCTCTAGCTGGTGTCTGTTTCTGCAGCATATTGAGAATTACAGTTAATAAGCTAATCAAATACAAATATGTTAATTTAATCTCAGTGAAACAGATGTTACTTTAAATTCCCTAATACATACTATAGAGATTAGTTTTCCAAGACTGGGCAAGATGAGCAGTGCAATGTGAATTAAACATAGAAATTTTCACAGTCTTAAGTGGAGACTCTGCCATGGTTTCTAAGCTTTGGTTGACTTTCCTTCCCTTAGCTGTCCATTTTTTTACACAGCTTTTGTAGTGCAGTTTGAACAAGAAACGAAGTTTTCAAGGTGTTCTGTCAAGGCTTGCTTTCTAGTAACAGCCTGCACAGAACCACACAGTACCAACAGCCATGTGAAAACGTCTGTGCTTGGAGACCGACTGCACATTTCAGAGGTTTCACTTTAATTTATTTTTTAACACGTTTAGAAAACAGTAGGTTGTTTAAACAAGCATAGATAATGAAATTATTAGGTGTTGCCTTTACTTGAACCACAGGACTTGAGTACCTACTGCTCTGTTCATCACTGTAGAGAAATTCAGCTTGCGAGTTAAGATACTGTCATTTGAGTGCAATTGCTTGTACATGTCATTCATGTAATAGCTTAGGCTTGCTGGCTCCCTGAACCTGCCATTTGTCAGAAAATGGGCGTTCATGAACTTGAACGTATGGTGTGTATAAAGTACCTCTAAATTTTGGCTATGCAAATTTCAGAATTACATTCCAAGAAAATAGCAAAATCAATTTGCATTCAATTTTTATCATTTTAATTTCTCGTTTTATTTTTTTATTTTTAATGGTGTTAGGTAAAAGCCTTAAAACACCATTGTACATGCTTAATATATTGCCCTTCATTCTATGGAATTAGTGGCTTTGAAATCCTATTGACAGTGTATTTTAGTCCAGATGGTCTCAGCTTTGTGTAATTTACCTTTCAGTGTATGTCTTGCCAGCTGGGACAACTCTGCTTTGGGTAAAATTTGCATAGACATCAGATATTTGCTACATGCCTGGAAAGAAAAGTGTGAGCAAGTTCTGGTTTATGCTAATACTATGCTGTCACCACATGTTACTACTAAAGCAGCACAAAAAGAATTACACTTTTCATTTGTTCTCAGCAGTTAAATTATGAGTCTCTGCCTTATAAAGATTAGATAGTTTTCAGTGAGCTCTTTAGTACTGATGAAGCCGGCAGTGCTTTAATCGTGAAATTGTTTCACGTTGTTAAAATACTGCCGTTCTTGTTGAGCAAATTAAGTTATAAAATAGTGAATACATGCACCAGGCATTTCCAGACTTCAAATAAATTTTCAGACAGAACAAACTAAAACATTATGGGAATTCACTTTTTAATGCTATTTTTTATTCTACCTCTATTTTTTTAGAGTAGTTTTAAAAGATTAGACTTTACTCATTCTAAAATACTGCTCGTGCTATTCTTGTAAATGTCCCAATAACAACAATAATTAATATCCCCACATTTGCATTTTAAACCACTCCATTTCCCTAGTCATCTATTACTTGGATGTAAAAATTCATTCCCAGTCAGAACTTGGCACAAATTCTCTGAATTCCATACTTTTTTACCAGATGTAAAAATAAAAGTGGAAGAATTCAGTTTTTTTCTGCCCCAATTAAAGAGCTCAATAAAGCATGAGTTACATTTTCTCCTTGCTTTGATAATTTGTTTTCATTCTTAAAACTTCAGAATAGCTCTGATTTAAAAAAAAAAAAAAAAAAAAATAGAATTCAGGAAGCAGAGGGATGGTGTAGAGGGGAAGATGGAAGGATTTAGCTCATGATTATAGCAAAACGCAACCTTCTGCCTCACAGTGTGCTGGATACCACCAGCTCCTTGGAGATTTTAAGGGAACAGTGGCTTTGTGCTGCCGAGTACCGTAAGAGAACAGCCACCTTTCCCACTTGGCCACTGTTTGGTTTGCCTCGAGTGTGGAGGTGGATCGTTGGTCACAAGCTGTGCTGGGTGCTGATTGCATCCATCTTGAAACAGTTCTCAAGTGATTTAAGCACACTGAAATTTTCCAGAGGGATAGATACTCTGGAACAATGCATTGTCTGATCTTTCCTGAGAAAGATTACTTTAAAAATTTCATCTCTTACGAAGATCTCGGTTTACCCAAATCAAAGCTTACTGTGAAAGCTTACAGATTTCTTTTGAACCTTCAGGAAGGAAATGTTTCAGGTCCAGGGTGAAATTTCTGAAGACCTATTGAATGATTTATTGAAAATTATACTTGATGAGCTGCAAGGTTTTATTCTGCTTCTGCTGTGGTAGTTTTAGAAGATCTACTTTTCACTGGGGGAAAAGAAATGGAGAAAATTTGAGATTCTTCAGAAAATGGCAGAAACGTTTCTTGCTTTGTATTAGCGGCTATGCAGAGGCCACCAGTGTCCCATCCAGAGCTTTGCTCTGGGACACTGGGCCTGGGTGGTTGGTTGCTTGCTTCATACAGAGCTTGAGGAGTTGTTTTCCTGCTGGGTTGGTAAAAGTCTGTTATTACTGGTCCTGTATTTTCTTTCAAGGCTAACGTCAGCTCATGCGAATATCCCATCTACATCTGCCATTGGTGGACTTGTACAGTTGTGGCAGATTTTTGTCCAGAAGTGCAGGAGTGCCCAAGGCATGGGTGTGAAAGTTGCA
This sequence comes from Numida meleagris, assembly GCF_002078875.1. Lineage (NCBI taxonomy): Eukaryota > Metazoa > Chordata > Aves > Galliformes > Numididae > Numida > Numida meleagris. Next base: position 32,937,372 of record NC_034410.1, on the reverse strand, counting down.
TCTAACTCATACAGTTTTCTTTTAAATTACTGAGTGTTGCCACCTCATGAGGAGAGGAGGATGAGAAGTGATGTGTAATAACAAGACCAGGTTTGAGACTTGCTGTCAGTTGCTGTGTATCACCAGCACTGATTTTTGCAACATTTTGGCTCTGTTCCAAATTGAGTTGAGGTTTCAGATCTGTCTTTGAAAGTGACATTTCTGAAAGCTATAAACACACGCCTGTGTCCTCCTGCTTCTGTGGCAAGAGGAGCAGGGAGGGAAGGGATCGACCTGTGGCACTGGAGGAATGTGCCCTCTGTGGAGTGCATAGTGCTCTGCTGCCCAAGTCACTGCTTCTTGCTTGGGTGGAGAAGATGCTCGCCCTCGATGTTTGGTCGCCTTGCGTGAAAGAGAACACAGGTCTGCTAGGGCTGTGCTGTATTGGCACTGTCTTAGCATAAAATACTCATCAACTTCAGTGCATAAGGATTTAGGCTGTCACTGAGACTGACGAAGAAGAAGGAAATAGGAAGAAAAAAAAACACCCTTCTCTTAAATATGTAAATACTGGCATACGGAAATAAAAATTTAAAATTTATCGCAGAATTGAGAGTACTTTGCAAGGCGGTGCCCCGTCAGAATGACAAAAGAACAGGCATGTTTTGTAACTTGAAACTCAGGATTCCTTCCCATTTCTGTCTCTAGTGGTTAGAATTCTTCACTCTTGCTAGCTTACAAGTCCACAGGGACTTTTAAAACTACTTATTCAGACTTTACTGTTTTGGATGTACAAGAGTTAGTTGCATTAAGCTGTAGCTTGGAAAAAAAAGGAAACCATTTTTATAGCATTTTTAAAATAACTTTATTAAGGGATAGCATAAAAGATCACAGTTTCTCTGTTTTTACAAGCCTGCTTTGAAAAGATAATAAAGCTACTACACAGGACATGTATTAGGCTGGTGATTAATGTGTCTGTGTTACAACTCTGAATGCTCTGAAACCTACTTTGTATTGGAATGAATGAAAATGTCACAACAGAGGAGGAGTACAGTGCAAAGAAACTAATGTAAGCTAGTCTCTCACGAGGTAACATTTTACACATAGCAGCTTGGCTAAACTTTTTTGCCTTCCATATGGGGATCTCAGGACTTAACATCAAAGAGGAGCTCTGTTTTGGTAGAGTAATTGATAGAGTCTGGGTAAAAGTATTACCCAGATTGTAGCAGGAAGCTGGGGCTTTTGACTTTACCAAAGAATACAGTGGAAGTTTTTAAGTAATTTTTCTAGGATAAATCACAGATCTCTGTATTTCAGGCCCTTGAATTTTGCATTAGCTTGATTTCGAAATAAAATCCAGCACTGAATGTCTAAGTAAATGTTGATATTGTGGGAGGGAGATGCTAAGACAAGATCTTCATCCTATAGGAAAGGAAAGGCATCTGTCCTCTTTCAGACACCACATAATTTAGGTTGGAAAGGATCCCAAAAGATTTTGTAGTCCAGCCCGTTGCTCAAACTAGGATTAACCTCTAAGCTGGGTAAGTTTGATCAGGACCATGTCATTTTATGCAGCCTTTTTCAGTACTTAACTGCTCTCATTGTTCTCGTTATATACGACTGAAATTTTCTGTGCTACAGCTTGCAGATCTGTTTCTCCTTCGTGCCACGTAGAAGGAAATCAGGGCTTCAGTCTTGCTTAATGCAGCCCGGGACACAGCCAGCCCATGTCACTGCTCTGCTGGCTCTTTCTGCTCCTTGACCACCAGAATCCCCAGGGGATTTTCTGAAAAGCTGCTGTTCTCCAGCCAGTCTGCAGCCTGCATTTCAGTGTAGGCTTATTCTGTCCCAGGTACGAGACTTGGCAGTAGTTTTTGCCAAGAAACCTGCTGGGAGCAGTGGGAGAGCCAGTCTCTTTCAGAAGAAAGTACACCCTTTAATGAAAGGAAAAACTAGGATTGCTTTACAGTGCTTGGTACAGATTTATTAAAAGTGCCCGTGTTCTGGCAGAGCTGTGGAGGGACTCCACCAGCTGTGACTTTTTCCAGATCTCAAGGGGAATTCCGTAGACAGCAGAACGTTGCAAAAGGAAAGCTGGGACTTTATAAGGGATCAGTGGGAGAAATTCAATACCCTCCTGTCGTTCTCAAGTTGATGTCCTGTTATATAGCAGCTATAAAGACTGTGTTTGAGCACCGGAGATTTCTGAGGCAGAGCTGTGATTAGAGTTCACTATTTTGTTTAAAGGGAGAACAGTGTCTTTTGCAGTGTTAAGGTGCTTCTCTTCTATCATTGATTCTTCGCATTTCCTGAGACCTTACTCACTGCAATGATCAGTAGTAGCACTGCTGCAGTTTAAGTAGGTTGATAAATAAACAGAAGATAGAAGCTCAGATGGTGATAGATCACTAGATGTGGCTTGCTGCTAAACACCAGAAGCTGGACTATCAGTCTAACCCCACATCTAACCCAGGTTTCTGTGAGGATTTTTCTTTGGGTAGCTTGCCTCTGGGGGTTCTGTTGCTAAGAACTGCTCGGGTAACCTCATGAGCTTATGTCTTCAGTGATTTATTTCAATTACAGATATAACCACTAAGTATTTTAATAAGTATATCACTAATGGCCTAAAAAAAAACTTGAAGGATTAAGGGCTATATGTTCTCCCAGGCAGTGAACTTAACAAATGCATCATTTTGGTATATAATTCTTTGTGTCTGTGTATACCCACTCCATCACTCTGCAGAGCCATGAGTCTGTGCAGCCAGTCTGCAGGCTGCAGACAGGGGTGTGTGGTCTACAGCAGCATGGGAGGAGATGTGTTGAAGGCAAACTTTCATATATGCACTTTGCTACCAAGGGGGAAGGCAGCAGTAAACCAGCAAAGGCCTGCCTGCCTTCAGTGCTGGCTCTTCTGGTTTCCCCTTCTGTAGCTGAGGAATCTTCCACCCTTCTCCACTTCTCTTGTAACAACACAGATGCAATGTTAGAGAGCCAACAGAGCTTTGCTAATAGGGTTGAAGTCTAAATGGAGAAACGATCCTGCAGAGCCTGAACTGTAGATTTCATTGCCTGAGATGCATTATGTGGAATACAAACCATGTTGGATATATGCATTATAATGTATATAAAAATAAATCAAGCAGCGAGATGAACAGGATGGTATTTTCTGAACAGATCAGCACTTCTAGATGCCAAACATGGTTACAGTAATCTCATATTTAAGGAGTATGAATTGAAACCTGATTTGAATGTAGCCTGACAGTAGGAGTATCTTGATTAATGCAGCTACAGTTTCTGCACAAATTCTGCTCTTCACTATGGGTTGATGCGAATCAAGTGTTTTTAGTGTTCCTTTTGAATGCGTGTGAGCATAAGAGAAGAGGGGGACTCCATAGTGTGTTAGTCTAATCTTTGATGTGAAACTTCCAGATTGGTATGCTTTCAACAGGAGTGTGAAAGATACCTGGTTACGTGACTTTCATATTTCTTCTATGTTGAATAGCTTTGTGCTATCTAATATTTTTGGGTCAACTATGCTGGAGTTTGTAGAACTTCCACCATATTATCACAATAACTAGTTCTGCTTCAAAAGGACAAGGAGAACTTCTGTTTTTATGTCAAGGCAAAATGGCGTGAAATCTTCCAGTTGGTATTTAACTTCAGCTGTTTCAAGTATGATGGTTATGCTCACACAGCTCTGCAGCAAGGGAAAACACCTAGCAGTTCCACAGAGGAGGAGATTAGACAACTATTAAAGAGCAATCAAGAACATTTTCTTTGCAGAGAAACAAAGAGTAATTATAAAGGATGATCGCCAAAGGTTAAGTGCAGCCTGAAAGAAAACCAGGCCATGCAGAACTTGAGAAACTCTTGATTTCGGTATTTGCTGTACTAATTTGACAAACTATTGGTACAAAGATCAGGTCATTACACTGAGCTCACTTAGGAAAGAAGAAATATTGCAGCACTGAAATATCTCCTTTCAGAGCTCTTTTTAAAAATATTTTTTTCGAAGTTTTGGGAGTTATTTCATTCCATTTGCAGCTGGGATTGCAATCTCCTTGCTTCATTTCAGAGAACCATTGCATCTGAACCAAATATTCCTCTCTGCTGTGGGACTGTTTCAGAGAATATGTTATTGGAAGAATGTTATGCAACTTGATATAGACATTTGAATCTGTTCCATCTTCTTGATTTATAAACTGACACAATCTTCACAGGTTTTTCATATATAGTGAAATAAACTAGTTTCTCAGCATTTGGAATCGTTTAACTGAGCAAGGAACTTAGCCTACAAACTTGTGTGCAAAACTGGGCGGTATTTTAGTTTTGCTTCATGAGTATGAACATTGACTGTCAGTCTGTTACAGTCTTTAATCCTGCAGGGTGCAGTTAGTGTCTTGCATTCTTAGAACAAAACAATAAAAGAATAACCCGAGTGGAAAACAGAGTTACATTAATAAGAACTACCTTGGATGTAGTAACCATCACAGATATATGGCTGGAGGAAAATGTGGCAAAAGACTTTTTTGTATGTGAGGGGTTTTTTTTAAGCCCACAACTTAGTTGAAGTATTCAATGTCCGCACCTGGCTTTCTTATTTTTTCACATGTGTTTCACATGTTTCCTATCTGTCCCGTAAGCTTTTTTTCTCTCTCTTGCTTGCTTCTGTTTATACTAACAAAAGATGTCATAGTTTACAACTACCATTCACTTTGGAATCATTGTGAAGAATTCATCATTCACTTCCTTCAGGGTTACATGAATCTTATCCACTTAAGAGTAGCAAGCACACTTGAGGAATTGGTTGAACAAAAACACTGTGGAATGGAAACACTTTTTCTCTTCTTAATTTTCTATTCTTCATACTACACACACTTCCTTTTCAGGATCTGATGACGTGGGAGTGCTGGTTGTCAGAGTTGTATGAGAATATCTCCCCAAAATACAACACATCATCACAGTTCAGCTCTGGCACTGTTTAAACATCCATATCCTTGGTAACAGGTCTATGGAAGATGTAGCTCAGTGTGCACTCTCCAAAAATCTCATTTCACGCAATTAAGAAAATCCTAAGTAATTTTTGTGCCCAACTCATGCTTCATTAGAAATAAATGATATTACCAAGCAAATATGCATCAGCTTCTTAGATGACAGATCTTTGACCGATGCTGTATCATGCAGAGCCTGATGCTTTTATCAACTGCAGACAGCCAGAAGGTAGCTGGAGTGGAGTAACTAGTGCCAAAATCAGAGCAAACTTTTCCAATTTACAATCTCTAGTGCAACATCTGGGTGTGTGTTGTAAAATTCTTGGATGGTGTTCCAGTAGAGGGGTCCCTGAAAAGCTGTGAGGGAGCAGGAAGACTGAACTGCGCTGAAGAGTATTGAACTTGTTTCTCTCTTTACCTTCCTTGTTAGTATTATATGTGCATAACATTTTAATGGAGGCACTGCAAGATGGTGTGAGTTTGCAGGATAGTTCTGGAGGGCAATCTATATTTATCTATGAAATAGCTGTATGCTCAAGTAGAAGCATTTTGCAGAATCGTCATCCTGTTAGATAATCTCTGGGTGAGAGGTTACTTGATTTTAATGCTTCTGGTGCTTGTTTGCATTTCTTTTTTCTGCCTCAGTAAGTTGACAGAGAAAGGTGTCCTAGAGTCTGTGTCCTCCCCTGGAGAGTGGAAGTTGTGATTTAGGTGAGGCAATGGAAGAGAGTTCTATGTTGTTTCAGTCTAATTGACGCTCTTCAGCACAGAGTAACTCAGCTTTGTAAATTCTTGAAGCAGACCATTCTTTGCCAACACTTCTGTTTTTGTGTATGTATGAATTACTTCACAGATCTTAAAAACATGGTAGGCATCATATTGAAGACTGAAAACAAAGGATGGATCCTCTCTCTTGGGACAAAATTACATTGCTGTCCAGTTCTGATGGAAAATAAACGCCTAATCCTACCATTTTGGATGACCTGTAGGGTCCATTAGCAGGGAAAGTCAATAAAATGCATCACAATTAACTATGTCTTGTTGATCTCCCACTGACTGGAACTGTAGTGGATAATTGTCTAGTGGTGGGAGTTTTGCCATGACTAGCTTTATCATTTTGTCAGTTAGCTAATAAAAGGTCACCAAAGGTACGGAGAATCTGAGATTTACATATGGCAGATAAGAAAGCATCATGGGAAGTCTGCTTTTGAGGCGGCCCCATGCGTTTGTTGCAATTGACACCCATGCTGTGATTCCATAATTGACAAGAAATGCTATTACTAAGCGAATCTGCTGAGATAATTAGGATTCAGGGTTGCATTTTTAATCTGACTTGAGTCAGATAATTTATCACAGCGGTAGCAAGCTGTCAGGGTCACGCAATAAATACTGATTATGGATGAATAAAGATTAAGTGCAGCCTGCAAAAGAATTAGGCCAAGTAGTGCTTAAGAAACATTTTATTTCAATATTTACCATGCTAATTTCATGTAATATTGGCAGAAAGATCATGTCTCTAAAATGAGCTTATTTATGAAAGAAGATAATGCTGTGCAGGAGTCTCTACTTCGTATCTGTTTAAGTCTTAAAGTTCATTTCTAATTGATTACAAAGAAATAGTAATTTTGAAAAGGTGATTTAGCATGACTGTTCCATTGCTATCACCACCGTAATAATTTGACACTTGGAAGAAAGAAATACTCTATCCTGGAGGCAGACCTAATTTGTTAACATTAGTAAGATACCGTGCTTTTAATTTAACAGAGCTCTTGTTTTTAGTTCACACATGGACACACTCTATGGCACTTTCATTTAATTAAAGAAACCCATTTATTAAAACATGCAGCATGAAAAAATGTTTCTGAAGGCCATTTACAGACCAGTGTATTTCACACACCACACTTGCATATTCACCTATGTCTTCTTAAGGGTACAATCAAATTAGAACATTAGCATTTATGAACCTAGTGTATTTTCTTGATGAAAGCTAGCCCAAAGATGAATAATGAATGGATATATGCTGTCTTGAAAAGGAATTTTAAGAGCTGCTGAGATGTAGTAGCTACCCACAGAATATGTTTCTCCAAGTTAGGCCTCTCATACCTCTTCAACAATACAAAGCAGTTTTAGCCTCCGTGACTGGGTGATGTGTACTATTCCTTATATTGCTTTTCTTTTTTTCTGTAAGATCTTAACTTACTATTTGTCTTAGTAAGAACTCCTTAAATAAGTGGTATGCTATTATCAAAATGTCTACAACTTAACATTTTCCACTTTGCTCAGCTAAAGAATGTGTTTTGAGATTAACAAACTTGCGTTTTAAAGTCCTTTTTTATTTGATTTGTGGCACTGAATATTTCATGCAGAGTGGCTGACGTTTCCACTTCCTGGTTGTCAGCTCTCATGGCTCACTCATTACTTTGTTGGAAACAGTGCTTGTGGTCTTTCTTTATAGTGATAGCACTCTAATAATCATCTGTTTAAGGAGAGCATTAATTACTGTGAAATTCCCTCGATACTGTTAAAAAAAAAAAAAAAAAAAAACCACCTATGACCAACATCAACAAAATGTTACCAAATCTTAGATATGTTTGAAAGGTAACTGTAAGGAATGTAAAATATGTTGAAGTATCTTTCAGTTCCAGAAAGTAAGTAGGTGATTTTCAATTGTTAAACCTTAATTATCTGTGAGCATATATTCTCTTTCAAATGGGTGTTCAGCTCTGTTTTTTTCATGAGATACTCTGCTTTTGTTTTAGGAGAGAGAAGGGGAGGTGGTTGTCACTGTGTGAGAACAAGGATTTGGATCAGGGATTGAGGCATTCCTCAGTGTTGACTGTGTAAAGCCTAGTTAGAAAATGTTTCTCCTTCAAGTCATAAAAACAGTGAGGCATTTTGGTAGATGCAAATGTAACTTATTTGTGGAGAACAAAAGCATTCAAATGGCTCTATCCTCAGGCAAGTTTAGCTTGTGGGCAGGCACTTGAAATAAAACTTGTATGGCGCTGACTCTTCTCCTATACCTGCTTTAGTTTTTAATCCTTTGAAATACCTGAATGTGAGCAGTGCTGTGTTATTTGTGTGACTGCCAGAATGACATACTATTTGAAGATTATTTTCTAGGTAATGAAGTGCCTTGCTACCCCACTTGAGTAACAGGGAGCAGGAGGATGTATCACTGTAGCATTCAACTTTTTGCTTGTGGAAACAACACACTGTGTGTGAGACTCTACTGTTGCTTGGGCCACAGGATATTAAAGCCAAAATTGAGGCCAACAGGGAGAGCAGAGCACAATGTTGACTGCAGCACATAAATAGTTTGCACTTTTGCCATTGGTCTGTGAGTGCGGAGGACCACTGATGTAAGATACAGGCTGAAAGCTTTTATGGGCCCAGCAATCCCTCCTGCCCCAGTCTGGTTAGAGTTTTCAAAAGAACATTGTTAATGTATTGTTAATTTTGTGTTAATAATGTAAACAAATCCTGGGGAGGTGTGAGTTTAAATCTACACAGTGAAAGAGCTGTGTTTGCAAGCAGGTTGGGAATCACATCTGCTCAGAGGGCATTATTTAGGAATTTGGTTTCAAATAGTTCCTTTCATAGTCTAAGTACAAGGGACAGTGGCTGGAGTCGTGCCTGGAATAAAATAGGAAAGAGGAGGAGGCCACTCCCAGCAGCGCTGTGCCTGCAGGCCCGCCAGGCGGCACTTTCCACAAGGTGGGCAGAGGTGGGCAGCAGGAAGAGGTGCTGAGTGCCTGGGTAGCTAAGAGAGCATGTTAGGTTAGGCCTGGCTGACAGGAAGCTCTGTCTGTGGGGCATTTCCTCAGGGTGCCCTCTCCCCACTCACACAGCTCATAGTCAGCATTTGCTCAAAGCAGACCGTAATTCACATGGGGTGCATGAAGTACACAGCCCTTGGCAAGTCAAATGGGTCAGTCAAATGCCCACAGGGACGTTGCTGTCAGCATATACTCATCTTCTCTGTAAGACCTGGTTTGGACAACATGAGATTTTGCAGCGAATGTGCTGAACAACACGCATCACCTGTAGCAGTACTGGCAGAAGATGTGGTATCAACCTCCCTTTTGCTGTGATAATCTGTTTCTAATGTAGCTCCTACTTTAGCAGAACTCACTGAAACCCATTACATCTCTTACAGGCATGTTTGTCAGAAAGGTTGCTTGGTTTTTGTTAATCTACGGACAAGGAAGAAAAAGGATGTTGTTAGGTCGGAGAAAGAGATTACATTTGTCTGTCTTCTGTAGTGGTCTCACACTGACTCACTGATGAAGTCTTAAAGTTACTTGATACCATATGTTACAGCAGATTAATTCCTTATAAAATAGTAGAGTAAAATGAAAAGTGACTTGTACTTGTCTTTCTCAATAGGCGCAGACTTTAATCCCACTTCTGAACACCATTCAGTCATCCTGCAACATAGGATTCTAACAGTCATGAAAGGTCAAATGTGTTGCGTTGGTTCTTTCCATAGGCAGTAAGGTAATATCAGTGCTGTTGCAGGAGGCACTGAGACTCATTTGGGGCAGGGTGTGGGACAGTGAGTTTAAGTGAAGGGAATAAGTCAAAAGAAATAAATGAAGAGAAGATTAGGTCTCTTTTAAAGGCTACCGAAGGCTAGGAAGTGAACAGCTTTAAGTATTATATGGAGAGTAAACAAGCAAAGAAGAGAACTATCTTAGACAGTCATATAGTTAGCAGAATAAACAAGTGATCTCCTGAGGCTAGGAACTGGAATAAAGTTCTTCATTATAATTTTTAGTGATCTTGATACTTCCATTAGGTTAGAAAATAGAAATTCTGCATCTGCCTGCACTTTTGTGCTTTGAAACTTCACCAGTGGTGGCTAGGTTAGTTGGTTTGCCCCAGTACTTGAAAATGCTTCTTAAAATTCCCTTGTCAATGCTTTTAAAAATTCTCTTGTCCATGATGTGTTTGAAAAACAATATAATATAATTACAAAATGGAAAAATCAGGAGTATAAATGTATTTAGCAGTTGAACCCACGCCCTTTGATTCATACAGTGCTGTGAGCTGTATGGAAGTCTAAATGTGAATAAATATGTACCAGGATTTGGTCAGCCAACACTCAAGACTTGAAGAAATGCTGTGCTACAAATCTATAATGCATGTTACAGCTGTATAAATAGGAGCAGGAATCTGTAACATCTTAGATGACTTTTTGCACTGTTTCAGATGGGCCTTAGGTGGTGCTGTTGCATTTTTTGCTTTCAGCTGCTGCTGTTTTTAGAGCTTCAATCACTTCTATTCTGCTTTGCTTTCTAGACCTTACCAGGAAACTAAGAATAGTTGGCTACACTGATGTTTGTAAAATTTACTAAGGTGGGACGCTAAAACATAACCACTTGTAGGTGAATTTCATTTCCTAATTTGAAACACTTTAGCACCTTTATATAAGAACAAAGTAATATCAAACTTTGTTCATAACATGAGTATTTTGTTCTACGTGTGTTGTTTTGCCTAACGGTGTATATATGTGAGTATAAAAGTAAATTAAAGACACAAGATGGAGTAAAACCTCGCAGAAATTAAGCTCAACATGTGGGATTGATGCTGTAAGTTCACAAGTCTTTCAACTTTCCATATGGCTAATTAAAATGAAAAAAGTGGCTGAATTTTAGAAAAGAAATGTGTATGTCACATTGGCAACTTGCAGAGCGCCTCCTCTGTTTAAGGACCTATGCAGAAGTTTTACATCCAATTTCCTGCCCTTATCTTCCTTATGCCAGCTCACAGTGTGGTTCATTGGAAAACAGTTTACTTTTTTTTTTCCTTTTTCTTCTTTCATTGCATAAAAAAAATTCCCATGAAGGTTTTTTCCACTACAACTGCCTACCCTTTATGTTCTGCAGTCTGCCAAGCTTGCCAAAACTCAGCAGGTAGCCCACATGGTATGCATGTCTGTGTGAGAATGCTCCCCTGATGTGGACAAGATGTTGGTTGTAAAATGAAGCCAACATCTTGTCCACAAGTGTGCAAAAAAAAATATCCTCAGTCTGGACAGACGTCTTTTTGTAGGCTGAATGCATTGACTGTACTAATTCAAAGACTAAACCTTTTAAAACCGGGCAAAAATAATTATATAGTTACAGTACCAACAATTCTATCAGTAGTGGCAAACAGCAGATGTATTTATTAAGACTATTTGGTTAGACTTTTCCTTTCATTGTATTTTCAGTAATTCTGTTGACATCTGTAACTTCAGGGCTTTTATCGCTTCTATTTTAGTCTTTGCACCCTGGGCAACTAATGTAACCCCAGGACTGGGAGCTTGCAAAAATGATACAGTAATTAAGCAGATAGGTGCTGTAGGTTCAGCCCGCAGCTAACCCAGAACTCCCTTCAAAGTGGATATTTTTACTCTGTATCTATGATCTGTGCATGTGAGGGGGAGAATACATAGCTGGAGAAGTCTAGTAGTGACACACTCTTAAATCAGGCTCCCTTACACTGAACTTTGACATAAATGCTTGAGGGAAAGCTGGTTGCATAACCAAAACAGAAAACAAAAAAGCTCTGCAGGGTTATTCCCTGGAACTTTGCGTGCCTCATATTTTCCAGACTAAAATTGTCAGAATGTTCCGATAAGTTTAGAACTCGGAAGTACGAAAGCTAGATTTTCCTGTGTGAACATATCGAAACATTGACATAGAACTTGAGGCTAAACTTCGGTACTTTCACATATTTTAGACTGAATTACAAATAAGGACAGAAATTGGTTTAGTTTTAACTTTGGTCACATCAGTTTAGATTTGTGGTTTAAACTTTTACCTCTCAGATTTTGAGCGTTTTGGTTTTTTTTTCTTAAGTTGAAGGTGTTTGAATAGCCTGCATGTGCCTAAAACTGTAGTTTTTCTCTGATTCGTGTTAAGGATTTTTCTATCCTTTTCTCAGAAGTTTTAAACATTGCATTATTATATTATACTTAATGATGCACACAATGACCAAGTTACATCTTCACTTAAGATAAAGACCAAAATTCACGGTGATCCACACAGGTCACTTGCTGAGCCCAGTAGGGTAGGATCATAGAATGGCCTGGATTGAGAAGGACCATAATGATCATCTAGTTTCAACCCCCCTGCTGTGTGCAGGGTTGCCAACAACTAGACCAGGCTGCCCAGAGCCACATCCAGCCTGGCCTTGAATGCATCCAGGGATGGGGCATCCACAATCAGGTTCACTCTTTGCTGTAAAGAGTATCTTTCAGTAGGATGCGATAGTATATAATAGAATTGTAGAATAGCCCGAGTTTGAAGGGAACCTATAAGGATCATTGACTTCAACTGGCTCCGTGCAGGACCACCCAAAAATCAGATCATACGTCTGAGAGTGTTGTGCAGATGCTTCTTGAACTCCGTCAAGCTCGGTGCTGTGACCACTGGCCTGGGCAGCCTGTTCCATGCACACTGCCCTCTGGTGAAGAACCTTTTCCTGACACACAACCTGCCCCTCCCCTGACACAGCTCCATGCCATTCCCTCGGGCCCTGTCGCTGTCACAGAGAGCAGAGCTCAGCGCTGCCCCTCCGCTCCCTGTGAGGAGCTGCAGCCGCCATGAGGCCTCCCCTCAGCTCCTCTGCTCTGGGCTGAGCAAACCAAGGCACCTCAGCCATCCTCATATGCCTCCCCCTCTAGACCCTTCACCGTCTTTGTAGCTCTCCTTTGGACACTCTAGTAGTTTTACATCCCTTTTGTACCGTGGCCCCCAAGACTGAGAACTGGCCCTTAAATGAAGCCCTCTGGAACCCCGAAACTGATTATGTTTTTGTCTAGCTTTATGCTGGACATTTTGTCCAGAAGGATTATGTGAGAAACAGTATCAAAAGCTTTACTGAAATCCAAAAAGATAAAATCAGCTGGCTTCCCTTAGTCAACTAGATGGGTGACCTTGTCATAAAAGGGGATTCAGTTAATTAAACAGGACGTTCCCCTCATGAACCCATGCTGACTGTAACCAATGCCTGCATTGTCCTTCAGGTGTTTCTCAGTAACTCACAGCATAATTTTCTCCATATGCTTAGCTTAGGTACCTTTGTTTCTCTCATCTGTGTGTTAGGTCCTGGGACACCTGGATTCCAGAGCATTTCCTGCACAAGCTTGCATACTCTGCAGAGGTAACCTTTGAGTGGCAGTTCCTTCCTCTAGTTTCTGTTAGACTTGATCAACATGTATCTTCTCTACTAAGTTTTGTCTTTTTCTTAACAAGTGTCAAAACCCCAGTTTTGCAAAATTCACCACTGTGGTTCCATCTGAAGTTAGTGAAATCTGGGGATGCTTAACATACCCAAACATTTGCAATAATACCGATTCATAGCACTTAATTCAAGCATTTCATATGGTTTGGATGCTTTTAGCAACATGTTTCTTGCTCCTTACCCGATAAAGTACATATTGCATATTCTCCATTTATCTAGCTTGTGAATGCACCTATTGTGTAGCCATAATGATCAACAGCTTTGTAAGAACGTTCAACTGTTTCAAATATGCAAATTAATATCTGGTAAATGTTCAGGCCTGTTTTTACATACAATGCTTTTCATATCTGGATCATCAAAGTATGTGGTTGGCGTGTATCTGGTTTAAACCACTTCTGGTTTTGTCCTTATGCATTTTGGTTTTAAGTTTCCTGTTACACGCGATTTAAAAATTGAATTTCAATACAGCTGTCTAATGGAAAGAGAAAATTATGTGGAAAGTATCTTTTTTTAATAAGAAAAGACAAAACCTGTTATATTTTAGGGGATTGTCTTATGAATAGTTTATGCTCTATTGCAGGGAGGTAATTTTTTTCATTCCTTTATACTTATGCATAGTAGTGCATCAAGAAAGATCTCATAAAGGAATGAAAAATGACTACATGTTGCAAAAAAAAAAAATTACCGCGTACGTAAAACTCTCCTTGATCATGCATGACATCGCCTGGTTTATGAGATCTTTTTTTAAGTATGTAATTGTTTTTGGCAGGCAGGTATTTCAGAACACAGAACTTCAACTTTCTTCTGCAAACTGAGTCTGCAAACTGTGGGCTGTGCCCATTCTCATGGTGGAAAAGGACTTCTTCATTTTTCTTCATAAATGTCAATTTTGAAGTTTCATTTCAGTCTATTACAGGTGAACATGGCTCATAATTTGTGTTACATTGACAGACTGCAAATAATAATGTCTCTTGGAAGCGCAAGTCAGAAAATCACCCAGCATATTAATTACAATTGTCAAGCAATGACTGGTCATAAATTTAATATCAAAGACCCAGACTTCTTAAGAAAACATCTTAAATGCTCCATTAAAATATTTGTCCTTGGGACTGTATGTTAGAAAGTACATATTAAAATGTAAATGCTTTTTTTATTCCCTCTGGGAAACATCTTTTAAAATAATAAATTGCTAGGAAAGGATGTTTTTATTTCTTTTAAATCCCGTTTACGTCATCTTACCAATACAAGAATTCAGTAGCTATGTATCAATAAGAATGTATCATTAAAGTTAATTAATGGGCTGTGTTACTTAATAACTCTTCAGATGCACCTCAAAAGCTTAACAAGGCAAAGCAGTCCTCTGTGGTGATGCATAGACTGCACGTGTGTATGGTGGGATGCAGGCATGGTGTGTCTTGACTTCTTCGTCCACGCCTCATAGCAGGGTCACTCTCAAGTTCTGCATGTGAAAATAGCGCAGCTTTAAACTTTCTCTCCCTGCTGTGGGTTGGAAGTTGCCTGCTGCTGTATTTGCTGCATGTAGCTGGGAGGAGTGCCAAGTTCTGGCTGGAGTGAAAACCCCAGCCCATCCTCAGCAGGCTTCCTGGGGTACCGAATGAGCTGGGTGGGAAGTTTGGGCTCAATACCAAGTCAAGATTTTACGTGAAAATTTCCAAGTGACTAGCAGTTTGAAAAACCCAACTCTAGGTGCCCTTGCAAGGGCTTCATTTTCAGACAGTATAGCTATTTTCAGAATAATGTGGCTACTTCTAGAGCTATTGAAAGTCCTTGGGATACAGTGAATGCTTAGAGATTTGTCTAAGGTTCCAGTTGTGGTTGAAACAGCTATAAACGCAGCAAGAGAGGATCTGGACCTGGATGTGGAAGGAAGCCTGGGAAATGGGTCATGGAAGAAAATGAAGACTAAGAGGGGGGTGAATGACAGAAGACACAGAAAGAGCTGGTGTTTATTGCTGTAGGAAGCTGGAGAAAGTGGTTTGCATGTCCTTAGGAAATTATGCTTCATTAGTTCTGTTCTTTGCATAACTTTTTAATTTAAGTTGGATGAGCAAAGGACTCACGTGTCATTCAGGAGAATGACACGGTGACAAATAGCTTCAAGGCTTTTGTGCAGTTGAAGTCCCTTCCTTTTCTCCAGTGTATCTTTAGAAATTGCTCCCATGGTGTACTTTCAGTCCTGTGTCCAAATTTGTATATGGGATCAGGCAGTGGAAAGGTTTGTCATGCAAAAAACTGGTGTGAGGAATATTTGGAGAGAGTCCGCGATGAGGCAAGTCAGTCTAAGGTTGTCATCACTTTCATTTGGCGTAAGTTGGTGCTGCTGCTGCAAAAAGGGCTGATTGCCTCTCCCTGCTTAGGCTGCCTGTTCCCTTTGTGCTGGCTTTGCGCATCTGATGCGGTTTTGGTTGAGTTGGTTTCCACTTGGATCAGGTCTGTGCTCCAGCTTGCCCACAAGTGCGCAAACACTCCTGCTGGGAAGCAGTGGTGAGAACAGGCAGGTTGGTAGGGAAGGGAACAGGGAGCCGCCCTGCCCTGACAGCAGTGGGCATCACGCCAAGCAAGAGGGCGTGAAACCATCGCCTCTACAGGGACAGCGGGAGGGTCAGAGGCTGGGCCCAAGGGCTGTGGAGAAGCATGGTAATAGATGATCAACAGGAACATTCTTAAGGCCTTGTGAAAATCATTGAAATAACAACCTGTCATTGAAGTTGTTGGTGTTTTTGTTTTTAATAGTTAAGCTGCGCTTCCTGAATACAGCACCAGCATTTATATGCCTGTGTTTCACTATCCTCAAGTAAAAAGCAGTTGGATAGCCCTTTCTTGACTGTAGCAAGACAAAGAGCTGGGTAGATCAAGCAAGAAGGGTGATATACATGGTTGGCAGTTATCTCATTCTTGCTTCTTTTTATCCCCCTCTCCTTTTTTCCCAGCAGATGAAAAATTACGAAAAAGAGTCCCCATGACTGTGTGAAGTTTGTTGTCCCAAGTGAGTTGTTCAGCTGTATGCTTCTGCTTATTTGTGTTTCGTAAAATACGTATTTGTGGTTTGTACTGTTGTTTTGTTTTCCTTAAGTTTGTCTCTCTTTTCTGTCTCTCCAAACTGTGTTCAGTAGTTACAGTGTCGTTGACTTCTGACATTTAATACTGATAATGTAATAATGGGCCCTTTTTTCCTCTCTCTTTTTCCCCTTGTTATTGACTCCCACTAGAGCACATCTTTAAGATTTAGGAACATTGTATTTTGGGGGTACTAAGCTACATTGAAAGACATTTCTTGCAATGAAACTTAGGAGCATAGTGCCCAGTGGGGCATTGGGAGCAGGATAAAAGACCCGTGGAACATCCATAGATTTACCAGCAGGCATTACATGGAGACTCTAGTTTTTACCAAAAAAGAAAAAGGAAAAGATTAGAAAATAAATTTTAGTTAGGTGAACTAATTTAAAATAGGTTATGTCCAGGAAAAAGTCCCTTAGAGATATTAACTCTTACTTGAATTCAAGGTATATTGACGATGAGGGTGACTTTTCAGAAAAGATAAACCTATGAAATTCAGCCTTAGGTTTGAACTGCAGGCAAGCAAACCAAGTTTCATAATACTTAGAATCCCAGATGCATAGTGAAGTGCTTCATGTTCCATGGTTTTTAATGTCACTTCCCAAACTACAGACTGAATTTACAGTAAAACAGGATGCTAACAGAACACTTATTTCAGTTGGTCAGTGTTACTCATTCTGTATTTCCACATGACTGTGAAATACTGTTCACGATAGAGATGTCTGTCTTCCATTCCTGGTAACACACAAGCTGACAGTAGAGTAGTTACTGGTGGCGTGACCATCACATATTGGATATCATTCTCATCTGGTAGAGATTTCTTGTGGCCTGATGAATTCCAAGGAAATAGCCCTATGTTCAGTGACACTGCATCTGCTGGGGCTGGGACCTCGTGCTGCTAAGAATTTCAATAGTTTTGGCTGTTACAGTATGAAAAAAACAGTAGGTTTTTCAGCTGGGGGAGATATTAGTAAAATTGCAACCCTAAGGAAAGAGAATTGCAGTGTTAACGTAGGCTAATGGGCATATAATTCTGCAATTTTTGTTCTGAAAAATAATGTGGAAAAGTTTTAGACTGGGGTGCAGAATTCTATGCTGTGTTTTCTGCTTCTCTTGAGTGACTTTTTGCAGGCTTTTATCTTGTTTGCAAATCAGAATGCCAGTTATCATGAATCCTTGGCTGGTGATAAAGACACTGGAGAATGAAGAAGCAGAGCAGTAAAACTAGCACAGTACATAAAAGTAACTTGGTTAGATCTGTTGTTTTTCAGATTTACCCCTGAAATTGCACAAAGGCTGTGTAGGGTTATATAAGAGCTGAGAGGGGGTCATTACCTGGATATAAGATGCTTTTTACACTCTTGAGAAAGGAAAATGGGGAGAAGAGAAGACAGCCTGAGGCTTTACTCTTACTTTTCCTTTGTTGTTTTCCCATGTGAACTGGATGAGGGAGTTTACTTGAGGAACGTGTAACTTGTCCAGTAGAGCTACTTATCCTTGATTTCCCTAGAATTAGCTTGGGAGTCTTCAAAGATAAATGTATGTATGTTTGTTTTTAAAAAACTAACTTCAGTTTAGCCAGCCTGTTCCCCTGGGCAGTGGGGACAGCCCTGCCATGTTTTTGGGTAAGTGGAAGACCACAAGAACAAGTGGAGAAGGAACTTGGGACCTGAAAATACATATGCATACCATTGCCTAGTTCCAGATGCATTCTATAACATATGAGAGTAATAAAGCCCTGAAAGGGCAAAAGCAAAACAAAAGGTCCCCTCACATTCTTTACCAAATCTGTTGTTAGTGTGGTCTTAGCATGTGAATGGCTGAGGAGTTTTAGATGGGAAGCTAAATACTTAAGAGCCAAATAAAATCTGCTGTATTGGATTAGACTAAAAGGCATTAAGAGCAGCCCCTGCTACAATTATGTTTTATTTCTCATTAGAGTGTAAATTGTAAAGGATTGTCGGCAATAAATTTGGAATTAGTTTGATAAAAGACACCTTCCACAACTTGTGAAATCTAATAAAAATCATTAATATGCCACGATTCAAGACTTCTGTAACGGTCAAGTAAAATGTGACTAAACTTAAATAAAATATTACTAATCGTGTGTGTATTCTAGACTTAAGCCACGTTAGCAATTATATTTTCACTTCATTGTTCAGCAGTTGCAAATGTACCAAAATTTTTGGCAGAAGACTTGCTTAAGTGAAAACAGCCTTAAACTTAGACATGAAGTTAACTGTTATAGATAATCTCACTGGCATTAGGAAAAGACATCAAATGATTCTTTTCAGATTCTATTATGACTTTCCCCTAAATACATAATTTTAAGCACTGCAGAAACTGAGCAACGCAAGTCCTGACTTCGGAAGCCAAGCAGTTTCCTGAGAGAGCCTGATATTTGGGCTGTGTGTTTGCTGTCATTGGAGGTGCTGTTTGGTATAGACTTTGTTGTCTTGGTTTTTGGAAGTATGTGAATAGCAGTGGGTTTCTAGATAAGAAGAACTCTACTGAGGAACCAGAGGAAACCTAGAACTATAGAAATAAACTTGAGGAAAATGTCTGCTTTTATGAAAACAATGCGAGACAAAAGCACGGGTGTACGTAAGAGGCTAGTAGCAGGACCCAAAATCTCAAGTGAATAGGTTAATACTGAAAAAAAAAAAAAAAAAAGAATGAAATACTGGGCAAATCAGCCTGGAGGTTGGTTGGAGTGGAATTGCCCTTCCCCTGCTGTATTCCTACAGGACAGATGGAGTGCGTTATCCTAGCTGAGTTGCAGCCAGCCTTAGGTGGGAAAGAAAGATCTGGATGCTTTCTTGCATTGCAGTAATGCCTGTAAGCAAATAAAATAGGAACTAGCTTTGTTTCAAACATGAGCAGAGAGATTTCTTCCAGAGGAGGTGAAGTTAGCTGCTGCTTTCTCTGAACTGGCCTCTTTCTACACAGTTAGAGATGTGGCCCTGTTTCACTATTATCTGTGAGGAGAAACTCAATTTCATAGATTTGGCTTAAGCTCTATACCAAAATTCCAAACTAGTCTTTTTTTCCCCTTCTCTCATCAGTCCCACATGTCCTGATTTTAATTATCTAATGGCTTTTTTCATTTTGAAAACAGTGAGATGGTATCTTGTAAACTCAGAGGTGATGATTATCCCAACAGAGAAACCAGTTACAGGCTGTTTCATCAGTCCCTGGACAACGATGATAGAGAAATGGGAAAAGTACATTCTGATTCAACTGCTTATTCCCACATGCAGTTACTAGTTTCTTAGTGATGTTTGTCTCCTTGACTAAGAATTACAAAATGAAGAGTAACACTGGTGAAATAGCCAGGATATTTGAAAATGCTTTATTCCATAATGGAAATAAATAAGATGTAGAGAATTTAATCTTTATGGTTCTTCCTGCTGATTGTCTTCATTTTGTTCATTTGCTTAAGAAACAAAACGAAACAACAAAACAGAAACAACTATTGTCCAAGACCAGGTCATGATATTTAAAAGGCCAGGTTTGTACATTGTAACATCTCTGCAGAATTAAGTTCTTATGATGACAACAGAAAGCCATCGTGTGAAGAGAGAGACAGTGCTGATGTTAGGCATCTCTTATAGTCTGTAATTTTGTATTGTGGAACTAAAACTCTTGTTTGTCTTCTGTGCTAGAGGAAGCTCTCAAAAATTTGTCTAATGTGCAAAAATGTGCCCTCTTTTACAGGTATATAAATGCTGTCCGTGGGCTCTAGTAAGCTTTATTTATAAAGAAGTCTAAGTAGAAGTGTGTGCTTTGAGGCATTTACATGCTACAGCTAACAGAAGAAAGGTATCATTCTTAGTTATACTATGCATTTGGTCTGTTCATTTTGGTCAGATCATCACTCCTTCCTTTGCTGTTAGAAAGAAAGTTTTGGGGTCTGGGGGAGGAACTAGATTTGTGTTTTGTGTATCTGAAGCTTTGACATCAGAAAACCCAACCACAGCTCTCCCAGGGCAGTGCTAGAGATTTCTCTCAGCAGTGTGGTCTTTCCTTCTTTGCTCTGAAAAATGTTATTTTTTCCAAAGTGTCTTAACAGCAGGAAAATGGCCTTATGGAATACTTCTACTTATGGCGTCTTGAAATACGACGTATTCAAGTAGCATGTGTAATTTAGAGGCCAACACTCCGTAGACTCTTAACAGAGATAATACTTGCTGCTTGTCTGATCTCTACTGTACCTGAGAAATTATTTGGGAGGTTCAGGTTTCTCCATCGTGTTGTACTTGTTCTGTGTAATTTCCCTGGCAAATTGGCTGAAAGTTTTTGAATAAAATGTGGGGGGAAAAAATTTGCTAATGTTGAAGGTAAAATTAAGCCATGAGACGAAAGATTGCTAATCTGGTTGGTGGAATCTTCCTAACTGGTAATCTGGTACCTGACGTGGAGATGTTCACAGAAAGTAGGGATTAGACTCTCAAGGAAAGGCTGAACTATCGCAGACAGTAGAGGAGGGAGATGCTTCTCAAAGTGATAGTTTAGGTTGAGCAAATTCAGCCCTTCTCTCTGCATCAAGGACAATATCAGCAGACTATTGGCAAGGTTAGGTTAATGAAGTACAGTGTAGTGGGGAGGTAGATTAGGAGCTTTATTCATATTGTGTGGAGATGAGTTGGTGGATACTTTAAATTAACTTGGTCCCAGTATTTGATACAATGAGGTTCTTCCCAGTGACATAAAGTCTTTTCCCGCTCTTTTCTCCTGAAGAAGTACCTTTCTCAAATGGCTCTAGAGGGAGATTTCCAACTAAAAGCTGTGAGTAGGCCCCTGAGCAACTATGTGTATCAGGGTTTACAAAGCTTTTGATAGCACAGGAGGGATCCTTACAGTTATTTGGTCTTACTTCAGGCATAACAGAGACAAGGGAGTTCCCTCTCTGCTTCTGCAAAGGAATTATGCTCTTTTGCTGCATCAGTGAGTATACACCAAATCTTGTAACATCTGATTTGAAGTAGAGCATACATTTTAGAAAAGCATCCAGTGTTGGTTTGAAGCCAAGTGGCAAACTTTGTTTCACTTGGTAGCTTTTCCTCACTATTAGTAAGATTATTTATTTATTTTTAATTTGAAGTCAGAGTGTTTCTAACTCCCATCTACTAGATGTTATACCTTTTGCTTACTTTATGTACATTTATAATTGCACATTGAACAGTTTCCTAAGTTCTTCTTGGAAAAGTTAAGATTTAAAATACATTTTAAATGCTCCTTCTAAAAATATTTTCAGATTTTGTTCTGTGGCTGCTGTGATGCTTGCGTGTTCTGGTGAAAACTCTTTCTTTACTGGATGAAAACTATCAAGAGTTATTTTCCACTTTCTAACTTGCTGTGATAGCCAAAAGCTTAAGAAGACAAGTCAACCACTGCATCAGATCTTGGAAAGGAAATCAAGAGAACATGTCTATCTGGTTTAGCACCAGATCTTGGCAGAGAGGCAGCATTCTTGATAGTAAATCGGTTAATATGGATAATAATGTTTAGCTTGCATAGATTGTTTTTCAGAGTGTTCCAAACTAATGACAATCATTACTCTATTATTAAAGTGAGTCTTAAGCTCTCTGTTCTCATCTCTATTTTTATTTTGTTTACTTTATAGATTTTTAATGTGATAATGACCAGATTGTTTTTGATAGCCTGATGTCATGGGTGATTGAACTGCTAGCTCTGTTTCTTCCATTAGCTCTCGTCTGTTCATCACTGCCAATATTACACTGAGTAGCTTCCCTCCTCCACTCCTACATCAGTTGCGTGTGTTGGTGGACAGGAGGGCTGATGTTCAGGATCTGGGGTTCTTTTTCTGTTCCCTTGGAGTTTGCTTTGAATTTTATGCTTTTCGTGTTCATGTTTCTGCCATTACATCATGACACCGTGGTGTGGTTTTCCTCAGCTATGCTGAAGAAATTCAAATTTTATTTTCTCTTAATCCTCATCACCTGTCCTCTACCGTATTTTCCGTGAGGAAAACACTAGCATTATTGAAATTGTGCTTTGGTCCATTAGAGTTAAGCTGTAATAGGTCGGGAAGGACAGGGAAGCAGTCTGTAAACGTTGCTGGGACTTCAACCCCATAAACTGTGCCAGCTCTTATTCAGCTGCTGTTCTTTTGGCATTCTGGTACACCAAGACATGGCATGTGCTGCAGTGCTTCTCCAGTTGTGTGCTGTCAGAGCAGACCAGGGAAGGGTGATGCTTATGGTTGAGAAGAGTTTTCTCAGCAAGTTCACAAGTGCATGCGATTGGGCCAGGTGCCATTTATAACTGGAGAATTGGGCAGTGTCTTACTCATCTTGTTTTTGGGGGGATGGTTACATGGGACTTAGTTTTGGAATGAGAATGCCATTTTACCTATTTATTTATTAACGACGAGCTTGCATTGGAGTGCAGTAGCTGAGCTTTAACCCCTGCCCTTTTCTGTTACCATGGGACTATTGCCAGCCATCCAGCCAGCTGCACTGCTCCTGACTTTTCTCTCCTGCCCTTCCACAACCCACTTATGCTCATTTTTAGTTCACCTTTGCAGTGCCTTGTCCCGCAAGGTTGTCATTACTGTTTTGATTTGCTGCTGACAAGAATGTTAACACCCATGGTATTGAGCCCTTTTATGGTAGCACTCCCATTTTATTCTACTTACCTTGGCTCCCAGTCAAGCACAGCGCTGACCCCAATGGTTTTGCTCCTCTGCATGCAGGACTCTAGCAGCACTGAAGGTTGCTTGTGTTTGTGTTTGATTGTGCAAGTTGCTGAGCACCTCTGGCAAGTGTTTTCAATTACTCTGACATCAGTAGGAAATGAGGATAAAAATGGTACTGAGCAGTTCCAGCACGTTGCTGCTACGTTGCCACTGAGAATAGATCAGCCTGCATCGCTGTGAGTGTGACTTACAAGGGAAGGAGTTAACTTTGGGGGGAGTGCTGCTGGTGAAGTTTGATGCTAAGTGTCACAGTTTTACTGTAGATGCACATTTCTCAATTGTTTTTACTTTTCATTTTGATAAACTGCAGTGCTATACAACAACTTCTAAAAAAAGCAAGTAAAAGTGTTGCATTTATTTAAGTCTTCTGACTCTAGCAGAGTAAAGAATTCTGCAGTTCAGCAGTGTATTCAGCCATATCCATCTTCGTCTCAATACATTCCATCTGAAAATCTCAGTGTAGGGTTATCAGAGTAGGGTCAAGTGTTTGACAGCTTTGCAGTAGTTACTCCAGAGATACTGAAAGATGCACTGACTATTTTAGGTTTAGTGGGACATGTAGGGCTTTTGGACAACAGCAAAATCAATTTAAGATGCTATTAATATTTAAATTAATACATTTTGTTATTCTCATTTTCATAGTTGTCATTAAAATTCATGTTCTTAAATTCACATTTTGTCTTTTAAAAATTCAGGCTTTTTTGAGCCTTTTTATTTCAAGGTATAGACCCCGTATACATAATTTTTTTTTATTCTTTCAATTATGTGGTACAACAGATTCTATTTATTATGGGTATAGCAAGGAGTTTAGATATTACAGTTGATTATGGGTGAGCATGCGCTTACAACTTGCACAGGAAAATACTATAAAGGCAATTTCAGAAATCTTTCTTTTATAAAATGGGGTTTGTGTCAAGGGTTTATCCTATCCGAGCGATTCAGAAAATCCCAGTGGCTTTAAAAATCCTCAAATAAAATGTGTTGGAAAGCACTGTTCCGATATTGTTTGGTCATGCTTTGAGTTTGTTAAAAAGAAGTGTCAGTTCAAGTAGAAATCATTTTCCATGAATGAAAACTGTTTCATAACATTGACTTGGACAGAAAAAAAGGATGCTAACACTGAAAGAAAAGACTAATGATTATGAGAAGACACTTCATCACACAACCTTTGCATTTGCGGTATTAAACAAAATTCCTTTTGCCTTTTTTGAAATGTTTAATGCTTGGAGTGACAGTGTTTCTGTCCCCCTCTGCCTGCAAGATGGATTAGAGCTCTCTTTCTGAATGTCTAGCAAATAAACTCTAAGGAAAGTTGTGAAGTACTTATTGTAATTCTATTTCATTGTTATATTTCATTGTTTCTACAGAAAGTAAGCTTTAAAGATTTATTCTGAACAGTGCTCTGAGGTCTCCCTTGATCCCATTAATAGAACAAGCCTTAGAATAATTTTTAATTGATAAATATAGGAATTAAAGGATTAAAAAACTAGCCTTAAAAACAGACAGATGGGAATTGCCCTGCCGACATGGCTGGGATGCTCTGCCACAAGTGGCAGCAGGGCCTGGATCTGTGCCTCGCCACCGGCACAGTGTTTCTCCATCATAGCAGTTCAGCAGAACAGAGCCAACCCTCAATATTTTCCTCAGATCGTAATGCATCAAATCTTACCCTCCTGCTTCTAATGAGCAACTGTTGAGTGCAATTTTGTAGACCATCAAGTTACCACTAAACATAGGCTGTGGCAGCTGCTGTCCTAGTTGACAAGGGCAGAGGTTTGAAGTCCTTGTAGTCAGCCAGGTCAGTTACTAAACACAGCTAGTGTTTACACAGAAGCTCGCTGGTGTGCTTAGGATCTACTCTAGACAAGCAGATGTGAACATGAAGCATTTTATTATGGTATTTACAGGTAGTCAAAATAAAATAGGGATTTGTGTTTGTTTGGGGAGATACTGTGGGATAATGCATTAAGCTGTGACTGAAGACTGGAGATGCTGTGGCGGATTGATGCTGTTTCTGGAAAGGCATTACGGTTAGAGCTGAGCTTGCTGGTAATGTGTCTCAGTATTGACAGACTCAGAAATTCAAAAATGACTTAAGGCGTCATCACAAATTAATTACAGTTCAAAATTTGAGTAATAGCAAAGTTTTCCTTAATCTGTAGTTCGTGAGCTTTTAAGATATTCTCACAGTTCACTTGTACATTGTCTCTGGAATTTAAACCAAGTTAAAAAATACATATCTGCAACTAGAGGGGTTAGGTCATGTAGCTTTATGTAGCATTTATGTAGCTGTTAGGGTTCTCCTTTCCAAATTGGTTCTTTAATTGGGACTTAGAGAAGCACCAGGAGAATCATGAGTTGGTAATGCCCTTGTGTGTGCTGAAGCTCATTAGGTATGTGCTGTCTGAGTAGGAACTCTCCACAAGCCATATTATCTTGGCCATAGTTTTAAAAAAAAAAAAACTTCCTTTTTTACTTTGGCCCTTGAAAGCAGAGATTTTCCCTTGGCTATTAAAATGAAAAAAAGAATATACACCTATGTGTAGTGAATGTATATATAGTAAATACGCATATAATGGTGTATGTGTGTATACATGTATGTATTGTGTGTTTACATATGTATGTACACGTATACGTATGTATTGTGTGCATACATACATGTGTATGTCTGTATGTATATACACATGCATATATGTATATATATGAACACATATGTACATACAAACACACGATCAAGCTAAAAATGCAGTGCAGCACTATTTAACTGGGGATGTGGATTCTTAATTAGAGCAGATGACTTGAAATGGAAAGGGCAGGGATCCAGAGGACCCCTGTGTAAGAAGGGGCGTGAGATGATGAACAGGGCATCGTTGTAGCAACATTCTGGGAGAGCCAGGCAGAAGTGCAGGTATGGGTTGGTCATATATGTAAATAAAACTGGAGTGTAAAGAAGTAACAGCTGTAAACGTAGAGCTCTTCTTTTCCAGAAGAGGAGTAAGTGGAAACGATAAATCTTCCATAAAACCTATGGAGATTAGTTAAAGAAAGCTCTCAGCTTAATTATCTTCTTACGTGATCTTACAGCATCAAAAACCGCAGAAGGACGAAGGAAGTGGATAAAGTACTTGGCACATGAACCGACTTAAAAACAATACAGAAAAATTCCAGCAGCAATCCCTGGTAACAGCTGGGAGCTCGAGCTGAGGCAGCCGCTGCTGTAGGCCACGTAACAACGTGCACGTGCTGTGTGTGCCTGTAGGCAGTCACACCCGCGCTTCCCGGGGCGGTGTGGGCGCGGAGCGGCCCGGCCGG